>NC_141875.1:708571885-708874915 GCF_056163025.1 Triticum urartu | reverse complement strand
CACGACGAAAAGTGAAGGCCCGCCGGCGCCGAATGTCAAAGGCAGTAGCACTAGTACTAGTGGCAGCAGGATGCGGCGTGCGGTACGTTCCGCGGAAGAATTGGCACGCGCGAGGGAGCGACTCGTCCGTCCGTCGCGGCGGTGGTTGGCGGTTGACGGGGCCGTACCTGCTACGTGCGTAACTGGGGTCCGACGGTGCTTGTTCCATTCATCTCAATCTAGAAGGCTCCAGAACAACCGTTGTGTGGTTAGGAAGTTTGATGTGTTCTGTTGCCATTTTTAATGGCGTACAGAATGAAGATGATATGTCAGAGCATCTCCTCCAACCTTGTGCTTCAAATTGGACACGTCAAACGTCTCCAGATAGCATAACACTCACGCTCATCTCATCTGCAAGACTTGACCGACTAATTCAAGTCCTTTTTATTTTTATCAAACACACGGGCAGAGTACTTCACCAGCGGCGATATACGCCTTTGGAAAAACATGGCCCATTTTAATTTACCCGGTATGTACGTACTGGCCAGCCAAAGGATCGGTCCAAGACGTACGTACGCTGCATATTCAAACGATTCCGTCCTTGTCGTCGATCGGCCTGCTCCCGTTTTCACCCGGTAGCAGTTACATACTACCAGCCGATCGAACCAGAATCTTTGGTGTTTTTTACTAGAACCAAAATGTAGTATGCCTTTAATAATAACGGTATAAAAAGGGAGGGAGGTGCAAAGGTTAAAAAGGTGATCGCGGACAGGAAAGGGAGAGGAATGAGCGGCATTTTGATGCTTTTTTTTGGCGTTGGACGGACTCGTGGAAACATGGGGTGATTGCCCGCGCACGCACTTTTACCATGAGCATCGTCCAAAGCTAGGCAGCCATGGTCGTGGAAGGGACGTGGGTGGGGTGGGGGTCGTTGGCGGAGCGACGTTGGTCTCCGATCTGAGGACTCGTCCGTCCGTCCGTCCGTCCGTCGCGGAGGTGGTTGGCGGTCGACGGAGCACCACCGGAGCCTGAGCATGGAGCAAGCACCACCGGAGCCTCAGCGTCGACCGGGGCAGTCAGGTCCAGCGGCTGCTACCTTCGGCCTGCGAGTCTTGCTCTCACCGGCCGGTCGGTCTCAGACTCTCAGGCCAGACTCTCAGGTTCAATGTAAAGTTCAGACGTACACCTTGCAACAACGGTCGAGGATGATGGACGCAACGAGATCAGATAAAACGCGTCATCTTTGCTGGTACCACGAATGGACGATGATAATTTTAAAAAGACGCCTACGATCGAGTCGCTTGCTTGCTTGCTCGGTTTTCTTTCTTCAGGGTCGTCCCTGTTGCTCGCGTGTCTGTGATTGTAATCTCAATCTGAAGGCTGCAGAACAACCGCTGTGTGGTTAGGCAGTTTGATGTGTTCTGTTGACATCTTTAATGACGTATGGAATGAAAGGTGATATGCCAGGGCATCTCCTCCAACCTTGCGCATCAAGTTGGACACGTCAAACATATGCGGATAGGAGAACACTTATCTAATTCTATGCACCTTATAAAAGCAGACACAATTCTATGCACCTTATAAGATTTTCTTTACATAGCATCCCATGTCCTACTCTTCGCCGGACATGGGCACGCCTGTGTTTTGTGTCCTATTCTTCTTCACTGGAATCCGTTGTCCGGCCGTCGACATCGCTGATAGAAGTGAGGTCCATGATCGAGCAGGATGGTCCGGCCTCATTGTCGTTGTGCCCTGACATGAATAACGCAAAGTTATCAACATTGACAACATTCCCGTCCGACACCGCCTGTGCCACCTCCGCCGCGATCTCCTCGAACATGTGGTCATGCTCCGCCTCATTGATATTGGTACAACGTCCGCTGCTCGTCGACGAAGCCTAGATTCTCCTACGAGCATGGCCACGATGGTAAGCTCATTCGCTTGGCCGCCGTTTTGCCATTCCACAATCTGGCGATGCTTGAGGAGTTTGCTGGTTGTGTCGTTGCTCCTCTTGCAACAACGGGAACGCGGAGACCGGCGGCGCCTGCTCCTTCAACATGATAGTGTCGTCTGCGCCACCATCATGGCTGCTACAGCGCACATTGGTCAAGAGAGGCCCAAGTGCGGGAATCAAGAGGTTTCTTGCAAAACCGTCTGTCCGTCCCACTAAATCCCTGAGATTTCGTAGAGAATCTTTTAAGCGAATACAAATATTTCCTCTGACTAGTTCAGAGAAGGCATTAAATATGATAATTCAATCCTAACTGAAAATGTCCTGAAGACAAATTTTTCACACAGTTGTTGCGAAGAACAATTGTGTGACCATTTACAGTACACACTTCGATTCCGCAAGATCAAGTCCGACGAACCTTTTCGTCAAATGGCCATTTCACTCGGTAGCATTTGAGCAAGGGGTGAGACTGAAGCCAGAAGCCAGAAGCATTAATTTAGACGTTCCTAAGCCCTCAATCATGACGTTACCTTGGTTCTATATCGCCAGTTACTAGTAATAACTCAGATGTAATTACTTAGACTTAAACTCATCCGTAGCATGAAGGGATGTGTGGGGTAGCGAACTCTACAAAAGCACCCTACTGGCACCTAGTTACGCGGCCAGAACCTTTGTATTCACACACTCATAGGCAAGAACACTCCTCTCTGGAGAAACAAGACTGCAGATTTTACCTCCACAACAGAGGGACCTAAACATGTATACATCTTGTGTAACCCACCTACATAGCGCCAGACCAAGCCTTGTTTCCCCCCTCTCTTACTGTGAGATTTATCCCCATGACACCACCTCCCCAATTCGAGGGTTGGATGAAGAGGTCTATATGATTCAATCCAGGCTCCCAATCTTCGGGTGAGCCCCCATGTATTTCCTGCTCCTTCCCACTAATATTGCTCCTTCCGATTAAAAAGAGCACTTATTACAAACCTCTATAATTCATCTTTTCTAGTTTGAGCCGACATTTCTCAACATTAACATGAAAAATGGTCATAATGAGATATTACAACCGTTATAGATTTTAAGTAAATACGAAATATTATATTATCGTTCCTAGGACTGTTAGATGTGGACTTGTGGAACATTCGTGATTAGTACTATGAGGAAGGCACTGATTGCTTTGTAGTAGGCCCATTATTAGAAAAAGAGCTAAAGATGAAATTGACACTAATAGCGCATCAGAGAAATGGTGCGCCATTACTATATATTAATGGCGCACCACGTGGAGACACTAATGACGCATAAGGTGCGCCACTAGTAACAAGTTGTTTTTTTTTCATTTTTTCAAACATATTAATGACGCATCCAGACAAAGTGCGCCATTAGTAGTTAGAACTACTAATGGCGCACCAGCCATAGAATACGCCACTACTATATTTTTTTTAACTTTTTTACAAAACTACTAATGACGCACCGTCGCATAGTGCGCCATTACTAGTTTAAACTAGTATAAAAATTATTTTGAATTCATGAATATCATTAATATTTTGATATCATAAATATTTTTAAGTTGTAGCCTTCATTTCTCGGGCACTTTTTGATATCATGAATATTTTTAAATTTCATGGGCACTTTTTGAATTCATGAGGACACTCGATCTCGATCCCCCTCTATCTTGATCTCAATTCCCCCTTCATCTCGATCGCTATCCCCCTCCATCTCGATCTCGATCCCTCCCCCCGCTCCACCGCCGCCGACGAGCACTCCCCGCACCCGCCCCCGCTCCACCGCCGCCGTCGAGCACCCCCCGCACCCTCCCCCGCTCCATCGCCGCCGACGAGCACCCCCCGCACCCTCCCCCGCTCCACCGCCGCCGACGAGCACCCCCCGCACCCGCCCCCGCTCCACCGCCGCCGACGAGCACCCCCCGCACCCGCCCCCGCTCCACCGCCGTCGACGAGCACCCCCCGCACCCGCCCCCGCTCCACCGCCGCCGACGAGCACCCCCCGCACCCTCCCCCGCTCCACCGCCGCCGACGAGCACACCCCGCACCCGCCCCCGCTCCACCGCCGCCGACGAGCACCCCCCGCACCCTTCCCCGCTCCACCGCCGCCGACGAGCACCCCCCGCACCCCCCCCCCCCCCCCGCTCCACCGCCGCCGACGAGCACCCCCCACACCCTCCCCCGCTCCACCGCCGCCGTCGTTGATTTTTCAAGCTTTGGCAACTTTTTCTTAACTGCTGCTGTTGCTGTTATGCTTGTATTCACTGCTGCTACTGCTGTACTTGTCATGATGTTGTACTTGTGATGATGCTACTTATGATCTTCTGAATGACCCATTGGCGACTTCATTATGCGGGGATAATGATTTTGCAGGTACCCTAAGAGGCCCTTGATTTTGCCAGAATGTCGATTAACTTCCGTTCCGGCAAATTCGGGTACTCCATATGTCCTATTTTCAGCAAAGGTCATGCTGAAATTTTCCGTGAATTTTAGCATGACTTTGCTAAAAATAGGACATATGGGGTACTTGCGACTAATGTTGATTATCTTCTGCTCAAAATTTATGCTGCTATAATGTTGTAAGGGTACTAATTGGTCTCTTCTGCTGCTTATCAGAGATGGGGGGAAGCAGCCACCGCCGCTCTGCCTCACCGGAGTACGAGTTGGATGCTTTCGAGTTCTTCACTATCATACTTTCTTCTTCAGTATCAGCCACGAGGCAGGTATATAAAACGAGAGATCTCCCCTTCACCCATCTCATTATGATAACTCTGTTGTTTGCTACATCATTCCTTGTCCCAAATTGCAGAGGCTGCCTGACGCTTTTATGAAGATGCTGGGTGAAGATCCTCCAGATAATGTGAAGCTCCGACAGGCCGGCAGCGGGGTTCGCAGGTTGTGGGACGTGGAGTTGGTGATCGAGGAGGGCCACATGTACCTGTGCCGTGGCTGGGAGAAGTTCTACAATGCCTACGACCTGCGGACCGGGTACTTTCTCTCTTGAGGTACGACGATGACGTCACAATGCTCATCGTGAAGGTTTTCAACAAGATTATGTGTCGCATGCGCTACGCTGAAGACGAAGATGCCAGTGCGTTCTGCCTCTTCTTATTTCTCTACATTTGGCTTTGTCTCACATCGATTGTTAACGGTCATTGTTGCATTTGGACAGGCAATGGGAGCAGCAGCAGCGACACTGGCTACAGCCAAAGCAGCAGCGATTATGGCTGTAGCAAAAGCAACAGCGATTCTGGCCTTAGAGAAAGCAGCAGCGATTCTGGCAGCAGCGAAGACAACAAGAAGGATGATCCGGACTGGAGTGGGGGATAAGAGGAGCAGAGTGGGGATGAGGAGCTGCAGGATGACGATGGGCATCAGGCTGAGGATGCCTAGCGCTGGTGGTGGCTGACCAAGGGCAAGAGATGGTGGTGGCTGACCATGGGCAAGAGATGGTGGTGGCTGACCATGGGCAAGAGATGGTGGTGGCTGAGGGTGGCCTCGCAATGGTGGTGGTGCCTGACAATTACCACGCACCGGTGGTGGCGCCGGCGATCCCACAGCTGGGCGACACGACCACGCCAATTGTGGTAGAAGACTACATCCCACAGCTGCCTCCACCGCCTCGCCGCTCTTGGCGCATCAGGCTGAGGAAGGAGAAGGAGAAGAACAATGAGAACTGAACTATGTCAGGTATGTCAGATCTCCAAAATGATATATATATATATATATATATACTTAGTTACCTATTTATCTCTAATATGCTTAGTTTTTTATAGGTTAGCTCCAAAATTACTTATGTTAGCATAAAATGATCAAGTTTACATAATAAGCTTATAGTCTTCTTCTTATTCTTCTTCTTATCCAAAATGACATATGTTAGCTTCATTTTACCTAAGTTGTCTCTAATATGCTAACTTAGAGCTTATATGCTTATTTTCCTATAGGTTAGCTCCAAAATTACTTATGTTAGCACAAAATGATCAAGTTTACATAATAAGTTTATAGTCTTCTTCTTATTCTTCTTCTTATCCAAAATGACATATGTTAGGGCCCCCAGGGAGCGCCTAAAATCGCCGCCTGGGGGTGAGCCGACGCAAAAATTGGGCCTGGGGGCGAGTTGGTCCCCAGCCGCCGGCCCCAGGTCCGCCCCCAGGCACGTTTTAAAATAAAAGAAGTTCGGCTTAAACATGATAAAATTCGGCCAAACACGATAAATTTCAGCACATTTCGGCGAAGTTCGCGGATTTTCATTACATAGCACATATACATAAACTAATCTAAAGGAAAAACTGGCTGAAGTCGCCGCCGTCGCCGCCATCATCGTCGTCGGCCTTCTCCTCCTTGAAGCGGGCGCCCCTGCTGGGCCCCTGCCCGGCGTCGCCATGGCGGACTGGTGGCGGCGCATCGTCGTCGTCGTCGTCGCTGTCGCAGATGACGACGACTCCGCCTTCGTCACGGCCGCGTCGACGTTCCGCGAAGCGAAGCAGGGCGGCGCGCCGGCGCTCCTTCGCCTTCTCCAGACGCTCCTTCTCCATCGCTATGGATTCCCTGCGCGCCCATTCCTGGGCCACTTCGTCGTCGTCGAGCTCCGTCGTCACCGGCGCGGCCGGCTCCTTCTTCACCGGCGCGAGCCCCGGCTCCGTCTTTGGCTTGATGAAGCGCGGAGGAGGAGCCGACGAGGAGGCGCGCCGGCCGAGCGGCGTCTCCGCCGCGGGCTCGGCCTTGCCGCCGAGCAGGGCCGGAGTGCCGGAGGAGTGCGATGAAGATCGGGAGGAGGAAGAAGAGGAGGAGGACCCGAACCTCCTTGGCGCCCATGGCCCGGCGCGTCGGCCCTGCGCCGGGGCGGCCGCCCTCGCTGGGTACGCCAACGACGGGTCGTTGCCGCCCTCGAGGTACGTTAGCACGCCCTCGAGTGTGCGCCCGGGGACGCCCCACCACAGGTGGCGCCCCTCGCTGTTCTGCCGGCCGCCAACCACCGGCGCGCCGTTGATGGACGCTAAGCGCTGCTGCTGGCGGCGCTCGAAATACGCCGCCCAAGCCGCGTGGTTGTCGGCAGCGTACTGGGGGAGGGAGAGTTGGGCGTCGGTGAGGGAGGCGCGCACGACCTCGACTTCCTCGGCGAAGTACGTCGGCTTCGCCACGGCGTCGGGCAACGGGGGAATGGGAACTCCCCCGGCGCTGAGCCTTCACCCCGTCGGCCCGGCGCGCATGTCCGGCGGCGCCGGGATGTTCGCCTGGAACAGGAGCCAAGACTCCTGTTCGCGGAGCGAACGGCGGCCGAAGCCGTTGGCCGCCGCCTCGTCTCCGGGGTAGCGTTCCGCCATGGCGACGGGCTCGGGAGAGGTAGAGAGATAGAGGGAGGGGCTGGGCGGCGGCGCTCGGGAGAGGTAGGGAGAGGGAGGAGCTGGGCGGCGGCGAGGGGCGGGGCTGGTGTGGGCACAGGCGAGTGCAGGCCACCGGCTATATAGCCGCGCCGCACCCGTGTGTACGCGTGCGAGGGAGGGGAGGCATCGGCGCGCCGTCCCGTGACGCGCCGCCCGTGAGGAATCAATGGCAAGGCTGACCGGCGGCAGCCTTGGCATTGATTCCCCGCGGGAACCGAGGCCGTTGGGGGAAGACGAGGCGCCGTGTCGCTGACGCGGCGGGCCCGCGGCTGTTTCGGGCCAAAACAGTTCACCCCGGCGCCCCCGGGCGCCCCCCAGCGCGCCAGGTTCGGCCTGGATCCGCCGGCGCTGTTTTCGGCCCAGGCCGGCGAAAATCGGGCTCCTGGGGGCGCGACTGGGCCGTTTTTTTGGCGCCAGCGTGAAAAAATCGCCTGGGGAGGCCTTCCTGGGGGCGCGGCTGGAGATGCCCTTAGCTTCATTTTACCTAAGTTGGCTCTAATATGCTAACTTAGAGCTTATATGCTTAGTTTCCTATATGTTAGCTCCAAAATTACTTATGTTAGCACAAAATGATCAAGTTTACATAATAAGCTTATAGTCTTCTTCTTATTCTTTTTCTTATCCAAAATGACATATGTTAGCTTCATTTTACCTAAGTTGGCTCTAATATGCTAACTTAGAGCTTATATGCTTAGTTTCCTATAGGTTAGCTCCAAAATTACTTATGTTAGCACAAAATGATCAAGTTTACATAATAAGCTTATAGTCTTCTTCTTATTATTCTTATTCTTCTTCTTATTCTTCTTCTAGTCTTCTTCTTCTTCTTCTTCTTCTTCTCTTCTTCTTCTAACTTCTTGTTTATCATTTTGCACATTTGATTTAATTCACGGAAGCTTGCATGGATGGAGTGCTTCTTTTCCATTTGTGTTTTTATTTTGTATCAATGTGAAACTTTTGTGAATTGATGGATAACGGTGTTGAATGAACATTGTGAAACTTTTGTAATATGTAACGATGGAACTATGCGTTGGCTATGTATGTATATATGATGAAACTTGTGTGTTGGATATGATCTGGTGGACGCAAGTAACATCGTTACATATGACCCCCTGTATGTAAGCTAAGCAGATCTGTGTTGTATATTATCTCTAATATTTTTTAACCTGTGAAAATATCAGAAATGAAAAAAATCCCTAATATTCATACTAGTGGCGCACCACACAATACACTAATGGCGCACTGTTATAATCACACTAGTGGCGCATCACCCAACAGTGCGCCATTAGTATGCCTCCCAGGGGGCCATATTTAACCATGTGCTTTGGCATACTAATGGCGCGTGATGTTCTATACTAATGGCGCACTGCTTGGTGCGCCATTAATATACCAGATACTAATGGCGCACCGATGATGCGCCATTAGTAAGAAATACTAGTGGCGTGATACTAATGGCGCACCAGCAATGCGCCATTAGTAGGCAAAATTGGTGCGCCATTAGTAGGCCTTTTCCTAGTAGTGGCCCATTCTCCTTTAGGAATCTAGGAGCAAAATGTGACTAAATTAGTTACACACTTTTTAGGAAAAGAATAATGTGGCTTGCATAGTTTGGTCAGTACTCAATGTTGAGTTTTGTTAGCCGCAAGTGACAAGACATGTAGGTAAACACCTTTATCCCTAGTAGTATTGTCTACTACTCCTTCCTTCTCAAAATATAAGGCGCGGAGGGACTGCTTATTTTACAGTTTTTATTGAGCAAAACTCGGACAATAATACCCTGCAGAATCAAACTCACATAATAATAACAAACAGCACTGTAAAATAAGCTTGCGTGTCTCATAAGGCAGCCCTGACTTGCATTTGTGAAGTTGATTTTGAAAAGCGTGTTTGCGTGTGTTTGCTTAGTTGGTGCGTATATCCGTAGCTATTTAAAATGATTGTCATTTTATTTTATTTATCTTGGACATGTTGTCTTGTGTGTGTACTGAAAACGACAGGTTTTGTATGGAAAAACAGAAGGGTTAAAGAAAGGCACGGGTCAACTATCTACAATTCTCCTATAGCCTAAAACTTGCACTTATTCTAGCATACTGGCTGGACGATAGCGACTAGTTAACCGAGCAGCTACTGGCTTACTTGCAAGACTTGTTTCTTGTTTGATTACCTCATCTGCAAGACTTGAACGACTAATTCAAGTCCTCTTTGTAAAACAAAAAGGTGTTCGAGTACTTCATCATGTGTAGTGTACATAAATTCATAATAATGCAGTGATGTATGCGTACATGGAAATTCGGAAAATATCGCCCATTTTGATCTACCCGGCAGGTACTTTTAGCACGAAGTCCACTTTAATCTACCCGGCCAGCCAAATGGATCGACGACGTACAGTGCGCATATTCAAATGATTCCCCGTCGAGAAGGTCTTCTTGGTCGTCCATCGGGTAGATGCACACGGCCGGGCCCGGGAGATCGACGCGGACAAAATCTTTGGCATTTTTAGAATATATATGTATTGGCTCACCGGAATATTTTTAGTACTGGTGGCCGGGGAGTGGTTGGTATAATAACGGTATGGTATGAAAAGGGTGTTGCAAAGGTTAAAAAGGTGCTCATGGGCAGAAAGGGTGGGAGATGGCATTTTGATGCTACTAGCTAGCGTTGGACTCGTCGAAACGTGTGTGATTACGCACGCATGCACGCACTTTTACCATGACCAAGATGCAAGTCTGCCGGCCGGGGTCGTGCAAAGTCATCGTGGGAGCCGGGCGACGGGGTGGGTGGCGGTGGGGGTCGTGCGGCCACGCCATGGCAAGGCAGGGCAGGTGGCGCCTCTGCTCTGCTCTGACTTCGTCTACGCCGGGCCGGAGGAGGGTTAGGCGGGGCTGCTGCACGACGTACGGGTACGGTGGCAGAAGAAGAAAAGTGGAGACCCGCCGGCGCCGATTGTCAAGGCAGCACGACACGGCGTGCGAGAGGCCCTTCCGTCCGCCCGTCCACGTTCCACGGAAGAAGAAGGGAACGTACGGTGGAATTGTCACGCGTGAGCGGCGCACGCTATAGTCTACGATTTGACGGCTCGTCCGTCCGCCCGTCGCGGAGGTGGGTGGGCGACTCGTGCGTGCTTTGCTAATGCTTGGTGGCTACCTTGGGCCTCAAAGGTGAAAGGGAAGGCTCCCGTGCCATGACCCTTCCATCCACTGGTCCACGACCACTTCCAGTTCCAGCTACTAGTGCTAGTACGAGCGAGTCCCTTTCCCAGGCTACGGCGCCGGCGGTGCGTGCTTGTCGCTAGCTCGCTTGATTCGATGCCACTTCAGTCACCGAGGAAAACTACTGGCAGTACTCCCTCCGGTCTTTTTTAGTTTGCATATAAAATTTGATTGAAGCCAAGCCTCGTAAAGTTTGATCAACTTTGTAGAAAAAAGTGCCTACATTCACAATCTGAAATCAATACCACTAGATGTGTCATGACTTAAAGTTTCATATTATATAACTTTAACATGGCAGATGTTGATATTTTTTCATATAAATACGGCCAAACTTTAACAAATGTTGACTTCATAGAATTCTAACATGCAAAATAAAAAGGACCGGAGGGAGTACATACGTCCGGTGAATTAATAAGCTGGTCAGCGTCGACCGAACCAGTCAACTGGGCGAATGCTAGCTCCGGCTGCTCCATCTTTTCTTACCTACTGCGAGTCTTGCTCTGACCGCCCGGTCGGTCTCAGACTATCAGATCAGACCGCACGCAAATTTATCCTACTACTAGTACCACAACCGCTCATGCTCATCCCGCTGCCGACGTGCTGTGAGAAAAGCCGAGCTCACTATCTGTGTTTGTTTGACTTTGATCGACCGTGTTCGTAGTGCCACCTTTTTTTCATTTGAAACAAGTGCGACCTGTTAATAATAAGCCAAAGACGCATGAGCTTTGAACCAATAGCAAAATTCAGCCTAGTCAAGTAAACGAGCTGGCTAAGTTGACACACCTTGCAAGATTGAGGATGAGGACCAAAAATGGACGCAACAAGAGCGAGATCAAATATATAACGCGTGACCTGCCAAACTTTGGTCCGAAGAAACGAGGATTTAAAAGACCCCCCAACGATCGAGTTGCGTTTTTCTTTTTATTTTCTGTTAAGGTCTTGTGTCGCTCGCATATGTTATCCGTGATCCTAATCTCAATCCACAAGGCCCCAGAACAACCGTTGCGTGCTTAATTAAGCAGTTTGATGTGTTTTGTTTGCCATTCTAATGACTACTTGCCTGTCCCATAATATAAAATGTTATTACATAATGTTACTATAGGACGGAGGGAGTAGGGTTTAAGAGAAGCCCCCACGATCGAGTTGCTTTGCTTGCTCGTTTTTCTTTTATTTTCTGTTGGGGTCTTCTGTCAATGGCATATGTTATCCGTGATGGTAATCGCATTCCAGAAGGCTCCAGAACATCCGTTCTGTGGTTAAGCAGCTTGACATTTTTTTTTTGAGGAAAAGCAGCTTGACATTCTAATGACGTACAGGCGGAAGGAAGATGGGTATAGTAGCTTGGCTTTAGTTTACTCCAAAGATGCGTGCACGCACCTTGCTGCCACTGCTCCAATTCTTGAATGGCATGCGATAAAATGGAACAGGGGGAGCTCTGGATCCTGGTTGTCTACCCACGCACGCAAAAAAAAAGTTTGCTAATTCTAAGTGGCTATTCTATTTGAGGACATATTTCTGTTTAGTCTGGATTGCCATATCATTCATCCTTTCTTTTTTTCTAAGAAAGTTTCGATCCATTCATCATTTGTCATGGCAATACAAGAAGCATCAGAAATAACTACCTGCATCCATATCCGTAGACAAGAAGCACCATAAATAACTAAACTACATCCAGATCCGTAACCACTTAGCGACGTCTATAAATACTGAATATGTGAGCCGAAGCCATGCCGCTGTCATCCCTTTTTCCTCACCAGGGCCAAGCTAAAGTTGTTGTAGTAGACAGTTGAAAATTCATTATGCTAATGCCCCACAGTAACAACACACCAGGACAGCAAACGTCCCCAGTGAAGAGAAGTGTAGACTGGAAGGATAAAAGATGTAGACACATGACTGAAGAATAGATTCAAACAGAAGTATTGAAGACCAACACGGACCAAACCTCATGATATCCAACGGAGACACACCATCACACTTCCTCCGACAAACGATAAATGCATCGTCAGGATGGAGATCAGACTTGGGAGACATTATTTCTAATATGGGCATCGTAGCCGCCATATCGCCCTAACTGAGATATTGAACCAAACAAGAACAAGAGAGAGAGAGGGGGGGGGGGGGTCCTTCCTGTCGACGAGGGGTTAGGGTCCTCCGCACCTCCGTGGCCCAAAGGCCACAGGAGGCGAGGTGTACAAGCGGCGGTGCCGATGGGGAGAGTGGAAACCCTAGTTGTCCAGGAGTTGCTTTTCTGGGAGGAAAGTCTTTTTGTTCATGTTTGCACTTTCGCCTATCCTTTCCTTTTGCTAGTTGATTTCTCTGACTGGTCTAGATGAGACTACGTGGACTTATCCTAGTACGATACCCGAATCAAACATTCAACTCCTTAGATGACCAAGACTAACCGTATTCATTCGCCATCTGATGTGTAGTAGCTAGTGCGACCTATTCGCATCTACCATAAGCATGGTAGAGCTTCACTCCCTCTGTAAAGAAATCTTATATTTATATATCTTTACGAAGGGAGTTTTTAAAACACTCTTATATTTTTTTTACGAAGGGAGTACTAAACAAATAAATACTGCTCCTTTTGTATTGCAAAAGGGTCCTCTGTTGTCGGCACATCAGTGGTTGTGAACTCAACTAGGTAGAAAGCTCCAGCACAACCGTTTGTTATGATGTGTACAGTTCCATTAGTTTTGTTGATTGATTGATTGATGTAATGACAGCGGGCGGAATCAAGCCTTCGTTCTTGGAAAAAAGGCATGTTTTGGATTGGCGAACGTTCGGGCAAATCAACGGAAGTGGATCCACTCCAACTTTTCTAGAAGAATGAAAAGCACGGCTTTGCTGATTCTAAGTGGCCATTCTTTTTTAAGAAAAAAAAAAGGAAGAACATTCTTCGGTCTCTATCGCCCTATATATGTTGCCAAAAGAGAAGTCTGAAAACTTGCTCGGTCCTATGCCATGTGTAAATCTGCATGCATAACGCGGGTAGTAAACACTTCCGGTCCGACGACTCGCCCGTCCGCCCGTCGCGCGACGACTCGTACGTGCTTTGCTTGGTGGCTTGGGCCCCGAAGGGAAAGGGAAACATGACCCATCCGTCCACGACCACTTCTAGTTCCAGCTACTGCTCTACAGTACTACAATACGAGCTAGTCCCTTTCTCAGGCTACGGCGGTGCGTGCGTGTCGAGCTCGCTGGATTGATTCGATGCCACTTCATTCATAGACGAAAACTACTACGGGCTAAGCCGGTCAGCGTGGACCGAGGCAGTCAACTCGGGGGAATGCATGCTAGCTTGGGCCGCTCCTGGCTGCACCACCTTTTATTACCTACTACTGCGAGTCTTTCTCTGACCAGCCGGTCGGTCTCAGACTCTCAGGTCAGACCACACGCAAATTTATTCTTTGTTTTTTCATCAGTGAGTACGGCAACCGCTCATCCCGCTGCCGACGTGCTGTAAGAAAAAGGCTGAGCTCGATCCACGTTTAGTGTTAGTGCCGCAGTAAGCCAAAGACGCGGGAGCTTTGGACCAGTCACAAAGTTCAGGCTAGTTAACTAGTCTAGTAAACAAGCTGGTTAAGTTGTTACGCCTTGCTATTTAAAAACAATGAAAAAAAGTTGACACACCTTGCAAGATTGAGGACGATCGAGGACGAAAAATGGACGCAACAACGAACGAGATCAATCAAATATATAACGCGTGACCTGCCAAACTTTGGTCCGAAGAAACGAGGATTTAAAAGACCCCCAACGATCGAGTTGCGGTTTTCTTCTTATTTTCTGTCAGGGTCTTGTGTCGCTCGCATATGTTATCCGTCATCCTAATCTCAACCCAGAAGGCTCCAGAACAACCGTTGTGTGGTTAAGCAACTTGCTATGGCAGCTTGGCTTTACTAGGGTTTACTCCAAAGATGCGTGCATGCACCTTGCTGCCACTGCTTCAATTCTTGCATGGCACACGGTGAAATGGAACAGGGAGAGCTCAGGATCCTGTTTCTCTACACACGCACGCGAAATCAAAATAAAAAACGTTTGCTAATTCTAAGTGGCCATTATATTTGAGAACTTATTTTTTTTGTTTACTCACGTACGCCATATCGCCTATCATTTGTTCTTTTCTAAGAAATTTCTGATTCATTTATCATTTGTCATTTGTCATAACTAAACTACATCTAGGTCCTTAAACCACCTACTGGAGTCGAACCCGCGCCGCTGTCATTGCTTCTTCCTTGTCAGAGCCAGGCAAAACTTGTTATAGTGGACAGTTGCAAATTCGTCGTGCTAAGGCTCCACAGGAACAACTATACCTGGCCAAACCTCGGGCCTAGCTAAGCCCGAGGCAAAAAACTAGGCCCGGGCCCGGCCCGGGCCGTCCATCAGCCCCGTTTTTTGGGCCCAAGCCCGGCCCGAACACGTAAAAGCCCATCGGGCCTCGGCCCTCGGGACGGGCCCCTTCAGAAAAGCACAAAAATGATGGGCCCGGACCCGGCCCGGCCACCGGGCTCAAAATCTAGGCCCGAGCCCGGCCCGGGAGCTGCGTCGGACCGGGCCGGGTCAGGCTTTTTCGGGCCGGGTTGGGCTTCCCATGGCCAGGACTAGGAACAATGCACTAGAGTAGTAAGCGTCATTGATGAAGAGAAGCGTAGAGCGAAAGGATAAAAAGATGTAGACACATGACTGAATACTAGATTCAAATAGAACCACCGGAGACTGGTACCGACTGAGTCCCACGAGATCCGACAGAGACACAACACCACACATCCTCCGACAACGTTAGACGCATAATGGGGAATATGGTCAAACTTGGGAGACATCATTCCTACTATAGACATTGTCGCCACTAGATCGCCCCAACCGAGATGTTGAACCAAACAAGAATGAGAGCTGGGTCCATCCCTGTTGGCGAGGGGTCAGGGTCCGCCGCACCTCCGTGCGCCAAAGGCCATCAGAGGCGAGGTGTACCAACATCGGTGCTGATGGGAAAAGAGGAAACCCTAGTCGCCCGCGAGTTGCTTCTTAGGGAGAGGAAAGCTCTTCTGTTCATGTTTGGACTTCTGCCCATCCTTTGCTTCTGCCAGTTGATTTCTCTGACTGGTCCCAGATGAGAGTGAGACTAGGTGGACTTATCCTAATACGATACCCCAATCAAACATTCAACCGCTTAGATGACCAAGACTAACCGTATTCATTTGCCATCCGATGTGCAGTAGCTAGTGCGACCTATTTGCATCTACCATAAGCATGCCAGAGCTTCAATCACACATTGCAAAAGTCATACTAGACAAGTAAACTAAAACCACGACAGTTGTTATGGATCGGAGGGAGTAGTACACAAGTTGGTTGAGTTGTTTAAGTCCAGTCATGCACCTTCGAAGATGAGACACGGACACGGACTCAACAAGATCAGATGGTTAAATCGTGAGCTGGCTAACTCGACTTGACCCATGGGGATGAGGATTTTCTTTTTAATCCGTACGGTCGGTGGAGTCAAATTGCTTGCTCCCTTTTGTATTGCAGGGTCCTCTGTTGTGGGCACATCTGTGGTTGTGAACCCAACTACTCCATCCGTTTCAAAATAGATAACCTAACTTTATATTAATTTTATATTAAAATTAGTACAAAGTTAAGTCATTTATTTTGAAACGGAGGGAGTAGGTAAAAAGCTTCAGCACAACCGTTTGTTATGATGTGTACAGTCCCATTAGTTTTGTTGGTGATTGATTGATGTAATGACAACAGGCGGAATCAAGCATTCGTTCTTGGAAAAAGGCATGTTTTGGATTGGCAAATCAACGGAAGTGGATTCACTCCAACTTTTCTAGAAGAATGAAAAGCACGGCTTTGCTGATTCTAAGTGGCCATTCTTTTTTAAGAAAAAAAAAGGAAGAACATTCTTCAGTCTCTATCGCCATATATATGCTGCCAAAAGATTGCCTGGTCCTATGCCATGTGTACATCAGAATGGATTGACCCGTTACTGCATAGCGAGGGCAGTAAAATGACAGGCTCGAGCGATCCAACCAAAGGTTTAACATGCTGCAAGTTGGGGTAGGGAATTGGAATGCAGGTTCAGTTCAGAGGCCTATTTCTTCAGCAGCGACACGGCAGATACCGGTATGCAGGTTTATTTCAGAGGTCTATTTCTTCAGCAGCGACACGATCCCGGTTACAAATACAAATACATACCCCAGACCCCGCCAAACTGCCAGCCTACACCGACGAGCCTACGCCGAAGGCTTCCCCCAGGCTCCCGTCTCCGCCGGCGAATCCTTGGTGACTTCGTTGGCACCTCGTTCTCAGTTTCTTCAGAGTCAAGTCAGTCGACAGCCAGTGGCAGGCACGGCATCATCATATTTGCACCTGATGCCCATCACACCTAGATCGTTTCAGTTTCTTCAGAGTTGACACTGGGTGGCACCGCATCCATTATCATCTTGTGCCTGATGAATGACAAGTGGTTCCTTTGCTTTATCCGTCTACCGAATAGAAGTCGGGCGAGCCGTGGTGGCGAATCTACCACACTTTCTCAGGTTCAGGCCGTGGTTGTCATCTGTTCATGAAATTTCAGTCGAGCTTCCCTCTCCCTCCGGTGGGTTCAGTCAGGAGGCCATGGAAAATAAGGGTGGGATTCGGCCGATGACCAACGTAATCAAACCAGAGCTTTGTCATCTGTTCATGGAATTTCTCTGAGTTGATTGAGTCCAGACTACATGAAATCATCCTATTCATAACTTGTTAGTGGGCAACTTAAGCAAGGGGAACAGCTAGCTCACAATGCATGCCGCCCAATCCATCAGTGACAGCGCGACAATAAAAAAGAGTAAATGACACTATTTTGTAAAGTACTCCCCCCTTAAACTAGTATAAGAGCATTTAGATCATTAAAAACTATTTATTTTAATGATCTAAACACTCTTATATTAGTTTACGGAGGGAGTATTTGTTTGACCATGTTCACCATCAGTCATCGGATGATGAGAAGTAGTGCATAGGATTTATTGAAATCCAGTTGCAATAACGCCAGCCGGGCCGCTAGGCTAGAACGGTAGGTCACCGCCATTGTCGACGCCCTCGCCGCCGCCTGCCGGAGTCGCCGACGCCATGGAAGCACTTGTGGACTAGGGTTCGAGGGGAGGGGAGGGGAATGGTGGGGTGGGGGACGAACCGGTTCAACCCGACCGGTGTTTGAGAGCGGCTCGTCCTAGTCAGCGCGCGGGTACGCGCCGGTTGGCCAGCGTGGCACCTGACGGGTGGGCCCGAGCTGTCAGATTTAGCGCCAATACATATAGAACACAGTTTTAGCCTTATTTGCAATGGCCTGGCACAATCTTTGTACTGACATGCAAAAATTAGCAATTTTGATATCAATCTGCATATGATGTCTTAATTATGATACTTCTGTGCAATTAATTCAAACGTGTGTGATTGCGCACGATCGTACGGGTATGATAGCAGAAGAAGAAAAGTGGAGACCTGCCGGCGCCGAATGTCAAAGGCAGCAGGATGCGGCGTGCGGGAGGTGAGGCCGGTCCCTCCGTCCGTCCGTCCACGTTTCACGGAAGAAGAACGAAACGGGTGGAATTGTCACGTGCGAGCGACACTAGTCTCCGATCTGACGGCTCGTCAGTCCGTCCGCCCGTCGTGGAGGTGGGCGCGCGCGCGACGACTCGTACGTGTTTTGCTTGGGCCCCAAAGAGAAAAGGGAAGGCTCCCGTGCCATGACCCATCCATCCATCCACGACCACTTCTAGTTCCAGTAGCTGCTATTACTGCTATTGCTACTGCTGCGAGCTAGACCCTTTCTCAGGCTCCGGTGGTGTGCGCGCGTCCTGGTCGAGTTTTCTCAGGTTCCGGTGGTGTGGTGCGGGCTTGTCCGGGTCGAGCTTTCTCATGCTATACGGCGGTTCGCGCTTGTCCTGGTCGGTCGATTGATTCGGTGCCACTTCATTTATGGACGAAAACTATTTTCTCTGTCTCGATGAATAAGTCATTCGCGTAGTTCTAGATTGACGATTTAACTATCTAAATATGTACTATATGTAACAAAAAAGTACTCCCTCCGTTCCAAATTACTTGTCGCAGGTATGGATGTATCTAGATGTATTTTAGTTTTAGATACTTCCATTTCTGCGACGAGTAATTTGGAATGGAGGGTGTATATATTTAGAAACTACATACGTGTAGAAATCAAGTGATACTTTTTATGACATATAATACATATTTAATTCTTCAAATCAATGACTTAGAACTACGCGATTGAGTTATTCACCTAGCTAGACGGAGGTAGTACTAGTAGTACGTACGTACGTCTGGTGAATAAGCCCGGTCAGTGTCGACCGAGCCAGACCAGTCAACTCGGGCGAATGCTATCATGGGCCGCTCCTGGCGTCGCGATCCTTCTTGAAGGTGTTACTTGGTATGCGGCAGTCCGGAGCGCTTAGAGTGTGGTGGAATTCTCCGGTGGACGCAGCGCTTGCATGGCTCCTTCGTTTTCGTTGATCCATCCTTGTTCGCATTGTTTCTTTTTCTGTTTTCTCTTTCGTTTCTTTTGGATGTGACTGTGCTTCTTTCATTTCAGCACCTATCGTTGACTGTATCGGCGATGGTTGCTTTGTAATACAAAGCAGGGAACCCTTTTTCTTAAAGTCTTGCTCTGACCGCCTGGTTGGTCTCAGACTCTCAGGTCACACCACACGCAAATCATCCTCTTTTTCTTTTGTCAGTGAGTACTGGCTCATCCCGCTGCCGACGTGCTGTAAGAAAAAGCTGAGCTCGATCGACGTTTAGTTGTGAGAGTAACAGCCAGGAATCGTCAATCGATCATTGATTGCATTTTTTTGGTGATGGCTTACCAAGGTTTGACCGTGTTGGCCATCCGATATGCAGTGGTGCGACCCGTCGTTAATAGTACGCCAAAGACGCGGGAGCTAGCTTTGGACCAATCGCAAAATTCAGGCTAGTCAAACTAGATTGAGGATGAGGACCAAAAATGGACGCAACAACGAAAGAGATCAAATAAAAAGCATGACCTGGCAAACTTTGGTCCGAAGAATTTAAAAGACCCCAAACGATCGAGTTGCTTTGCTTACTCGTTTTCCTTTTATTTTCTGTTAGGGTCTTGTGTCGCTGGCATATGTTATGATTGTTATCCACTTAATCCGTGATCCTAATCGGAATCCAGAACCACCGTTGTGTGGTTAATTAAACAGCTTGACATTCTAATGGCGTACCTGCGGAAGGAAGATGGTATGGTAGCTTGGCTTTAGTTTACTCCAAAGATGCGTGCATGCACCTTGCCGCCACTGCTGAATGCCACGCGATGAAATGGAACAGGGAGAGCTCTAGATCCTGTTTCTCTACACACGCACGCCAAAAGGGAGGTTTGCTAATTCCAACTGGTCTCACAGAAAGAATGCACCAAAACAACAATTGTTGCTGATGAAGAGAAACGTAGATCAGAAAGATCAAACATGTAGGCACACGACCGAAACTAGATTCACACAGATTCATCAAAGACCAGCGCCGACCAAATCTCCGATGAAGAGACACCACCACACGCCCGTCAACGACGTTAGACGCTCCATCGAGGCATGGACCGGACTTGAGAGACATTACTCCTGCTATAAGACATCGTCAGGGACGGATTGGGGGGGGGGGGGGGGGGGGGGGGGGGACCTCCCTAACGATCGAGTCATCCCTCGATAGCGATCAGGTTTTCCCTGATATTTCTGCTTGCTTACATGTACGTAACATGCTTCACCCCCCTATCCCGCTCGGCCGTGGTAATTAGCGTGAATTCTCAGCCCATGTACTGGTACAGCCCATTAGATATGAAGCACAAAATCGCCAAGCAGGCCATGGTGGAAAATAAGGAGGCCCTGTTCGTTACAGCACGAACCCACATGTATCGTTGGACGTCTGTTTGTTTCCAAGCCGTGCTGCGATCCACTCCGATCGGATCTCTCCATCGCGCCGCGCCGCCGCCATCGAGAATCAGAGAAGGGAAAGAGACACAGGGAGACACAGGGAGAGGCAGGCCCGTTGCGCCGATCCACGGACACGACGCCGGTTGTGGCAGTCGGCAGCCAGGGCACACGGCGGTTGTGCGGCAACAACACAAAGGGAAAAGGTAATTTGTTTTCACATCCTATTAGAAGTATAATCATAAAAACTATGTGCATTAATTATCAAATATAACATTTCCAGCTATGTATTTGTGCTTGTGTAGACATGAAGAGAAAGACAGCTGAATTGATTAATAATTTTTTCAAACCAATTGGTTCAAGCTCTCACCATCAGAACATGATGCTACTGCGCAATCTGGCAAAGCAAACCAGCCTAATCCTAACTAAGAGTAAAGACCTCCATTTACGCTATGAGTTAAGCAAGAATTATTTAATTTTCAGACACTCAAAATTTCTTGTTACAAAATATCCAATAAGTATTCTTTGATTGCATCAGCGGTAAATGTTTCAAGCATGTGAGGAAATGGTGAATATGAGGATTCCAAGAATCAAGGTAATAGCCGGATCATAATTTAATTGATATGCAAGCTCCCAATCAAAAAAATATGTCACTAATAAAATTTCATGAATCTACATCTCTTGTGTCGTTGTCTTTCTATTAGTACTCAGATTTGCTATCTCTTTTTCCTCTTATCGCTGTAACAGGCTAGTTAATTCTGTTAAGATATTAGTGAATAGCGGATTAACCTAATGGAAGAAAAATCTCTTGTGTCATTGTCGTCGCCCCCCCCCCCCCCCCCCCCCCCTATGGTAGAATCCTGGCTCCGTCCCTCGACATCATCATCGCCACATAACACCAACCGAGACACTGCACCAAACAAGAACGAGAATGAAGTCTCTCTCGCCGGCAAGGGGCTGGGCCGGGGTCCTCCGCACCTCTCGATGAACATCGGAAGTGGGGCTGTTTCGTGGCGCCGACGAGGAGAAACATTAGGAAAACACTTCTGTTCATATCTGGACTTTCGCCCCGTCTTTGCTTCTGCCGGTTGATTTCTCTGACAGGTCCCACCCAGATGGGACTACGTGGACTTATCCTAGGACGATACCCTAATCAAACATTCAACTGCTTAGCTGATCAAGACTGACCGTACTCATTCGCCATCCGATGCGCAGCAGCTAGTGTGACCTATTCGCATCTGACCATAAGCATGCTAGAGCTTCAATTACACCTCGCAAATATCACACCAGCCACCAGCCACCAGCCAAGTAAACAAGTACAGAAGTACTAATACACAAGTTGTTTAAGTTCAGGCATGCACCTTCAAAGATGGATCTAAGATGAGACACGAACACGGCCTCAACAAGATCAGATGGTTAAAACACGAGCTGACTTGATCCAAGGAGATGAGGATTTTCTTTTTTAACCCGTACGGTCGATCGGCGAGTCAAATTGCTTGCTCCCTTTTGTATTGCAAAAGGGTCCTCTGTTGTCGGCACATCTGTGGTTGTGACCTCAGCCTAGGTAGAAAGCTCCAGCACAACCGTTTGTTATGATGTGTACAGTTCCGTTAGTTTTGTTGATTGATTGATTGATTGATGTAATGACAGCGGGCAGAAGAAAAAGGCGTGTTTTGGATGAGAAATGTTGGGGCAAACTAACGGAAGTGGATTCACTCCAACTTTTCTAGAAGAATGAAAAGCACGGCTTTGCTGATTCTAAGTGGCCATTCTTTTTTAAGAAAAAAAAGGAAGAACATTTTTCAGTCTCTATCGCCCTATATATGCTGCCAAAAGATTGCCTGGTCCTATGCCATGTGTAAATCTGAATGGATTGACCCGTTACTGCCATGACGGGGGTAGTAAAATGACATGCACGAGCGATTCAACCAACGGTCCAACATGCTGCAAGTTGTGGCGGGAGAGGCGACATGGCAGATCCCGGTTACAGATACAATACATACCGAGCTTATCCTACGCCGACGGCGTCCCTCAGGTTCTCGTCTCCCCCTTCGCCGGCACCTCATTTTCAGTTTCTTCAGGGTCAAGTCAGTCGACAGCCGGTGGCAGGCACACCGTCATCTTTGCACCTGATGCCCATCACACCTAGCTCGCTTTCAGTTTCTTCAGACTTCAGAGTTGACACTGGGTGGCACCGCATCCATCGCCATCTTGTGCCTGATGAATGACAAGTGATTCCTTTGCTTTATCCGTCTACTGATTTGAGGTGTGGTATCGAATCTACAATTTCCCAGGTTCCACCTGTGGTTGTCCGAATCGAGCTTCCCTCCGGTTCAGTCATCGGGAGGCATGGAAAATCAAGCTGGAATTCGGCTGACGAACAACGTAATCAAGTAGTCTTGCAAGTTAGAACTACTGCCAGTTGAATTTCTCTGACTTGTTTGTGCGCAGCTTAAGCAAGGTGAACAGCCAGCACACAATGCATACCCAATCCATCGCTGACAGCACGACAGACAATAAAAGTAAAACTGTTTTGTTATTGTTTGACCGTGTTCACCATCAATCGTCAGATGGTGAAAGTAAAGCATATGATTTATTGAAATCCAGCACAAACCACGGCTCCATCAAGGTTGTGGAGAAGTCCAGGGAGCTTAAGATGCTGCTTAACAAGACTTCAGTCGCTGTTCTTTTACAGGGGAAAAAAATATATTCCTTGGTCCTATGGAACCGGCATCAAGAGAAAGTCCGAAAAACTGCCCGATCCTATGGCATGTGTGATCAGAATGGAATGACCCGTTACTGCATAGTGGGAGTAATTAAGTACTAGTAATATGCAAACAATTCAGCATGCAAGCTGGGGTCCTAGGATGAACAACGACATGGATGGATGATCAAGCGGTAAAAATGGTCCGGTTACAACATATACTGGATCGGCAGCTGCACAGCACACTGCCAGACTGGGCCTGCACGACGCCGCCAGCTTCCCCGAAGTGGTGGGTGAATCAGCCTGAGTCGATGACACCCTTCAGGTTCCCATCTCCGCCGGCGCACAATCATTTTCAGTTTCTTCAGAGTCAGACAGCCAGTCCGGTGGCACCAGCATCATCTTGTTCTTGTGCCTGATGCATGGCAAGCAGTCCGTTGATCGATTTCAAGTCGGGCTAACGGTTGCGGATCTTTCGTTCCTTCTACGCTTTCTCAGGTTCTGGCGGTGGCCGTCCAATCCAACTTCCTCCTGTTCGGTTCGGCCAGGAGGCCATGGAAAATCACAAATTCACGATGGATGGATTCAGTCAAACAGAGCTTGCCATCTGCACATGGAACATAACGAGACTTGGTGTTAGAAGTTACTTAGAACATAAACACTCGGCCAATTGATTTCTCTGTCTTGTCTAATACAATCTACATGGAGTTATCCTAGTACTTGTCTGTGGGCAGCTTGCAACAGAAGTTTGTCTAGTGTTAGTATGCAATCAAGAGCTGGGCTATACAAGGTGAAAAACACACAGTTTTGCTAACAGCCTGACATGCTAAAAAGACACTTATTTTGTTTGACCGTGTACACCATCAGCCGTCAGATGATGAAAATTAATGCATATGATCTATTCCCTTCTGGCGTAAACCAGAGCTCCACTCTTCGCAATTCAGAATGGTTGTGGAAAAGTACAGGTAGCTTCAGATGCATAACGACTTTGAAAGGGATAAAGACCGAACACTAGAACAAGGTCAAACACACTTGACTGGGTCCAACGCTTCAGCAACTAATCGTAAGCTTTACTCAACAGGTGCACCTTACATTTTGTAACTTATTTTTTAACCATCAAACTGAACCCGTCAAATCGGAAAAACTGACCGAAACTAGAGTTATAGTACAAGATAAAATAACAGAATAGCATGACTGTGTATTTCTAATATTGATAGAATTGATTAATCAGTCAGTGAACAATGGTGTAGTATCAAAAAATCATACCTTGAGCAGCTAATGAAACTCAGCGAGATGTTCAGGAGAACTGGTAAATGATACTAGTGAAACTATTCCATCATCATATGCCCATCGAATTCCTCTGTTTCAAATATTGATTGTGGATAGGATGTGAATCGTACTGATGAATTCAATATGGGCTGCCTCTTCGTGAAGAAAGCTTTCGGCGAGGAGGATATCACAGTGGTATCTAGCTCTGGCCTAAAGGATGCCGAGCAAATTCCTGATGACTTAAAAGACGCCAACAATGACAAGGAACTGCTTTCATCGTCCCACTCGAGATTATCCCACCATGTTTGCTCCCCTCTTATCCTCTTCAGTTTACCAATTTTCCCCAAAGGTAGTTTCTTAATCTTCGGGCAAGCAAACACATCAATATATTCCAGAGAAGGAAAATCCAATTCAGAATTACATAAGCTATTCAAGCTTTGCAACGAATTCAATTGCAAAATTCTCAGTTGCCGAAATGCCTGAATCGGAGTTTCATATGTTCCTTCCGTGACAATAGCATTCTGTATATCAACTAACTGCTTCATTTTATCACAGCAAGACACATTCAAATGCTCCAGATATGGTAAATTTAAAATGCAGGACAGGTCTACCAATTGATAGGTTCTCCCCACTGTAAGGACACGAAGGTTTTGAAGATGGTCCATACTAATCTTCTCAAGTCGAGGAAGATCCCAAAAGGTCAGGAACTCCAGCCTCGAAAGATGGTCTCCATAACATTTTGTCTTTTTCATAATGCAGAAGTCCTCTAAATCAGAACAGCCCATTACATTCAGAACAAAGATACTTTCCGTTAAAGTGACAGTAAGAGATCTCTCTCCATTCAATTCATATAAACCAAGGCATCTCAAGTGGACTCCAGGTACGTCAAAAAGCCTCTGCAGAGTACTCACTTTCTTTGCCGTTATTCCTAGACTTAAGCAAGATAATTCTTCGACTCTAAACTCATCATAATCCATGTGGTTTGCTGAATCAAAATCTGCTTCGCGGCCGGCATACCTGCTACCATATAGGTTTAAAACTTCTAGCATTGACAAATTTGTAAAAACACTAAAGGGTATCTTCTCCAAGAAATCCATATAGCTCATGTCCAAGAACTTCAACTTTCTTAATAGCCCAATAGCTATAGGCAATAATCTAATGTGTGTTTGCTTCAGTGTGAGATACTGGAGTTCAACCAGCATGCCAATTTGTTCTGGAAGTTCCTTGATGGGAACCCAGGACAAATCCAAGTAGGTCACAGATGACATGCTCTCTAAAAAAGAACGTGGTATGACCTTGAGCCGAAAATTCTGTTGTAGTGACAGAAACTGGAGGTTTGGACAGTTCAAGGCCCGAGGAAGTTCGGTGATGTAATTGCACATTAGAGATATCTTTCTGCCTCTAAATGTTTCGATGTCCCTATTAGAAATGTTATAAAGTCCTACCCCGGCTTGAACAAACCATTTCATGTGCTCTTTACTGCAATCAGAAGATATCGACAGTGACATGTCCCGGATAATGTCATGTACTCTCACCTCACTATCTTCCAAGTAGCCGGTTTCCAGCAAGCACACATCCTTCAAGTACTCAATAATGGAGTAACCCTTGTTGTATCCTTCCTCCATGGTATCATACTATGTCAAACCCATCCCCATCCAACAGTCTATGAGTTCAACTTTCCAAATTGAGTAATCTTCAGGCCACAAAGAACAACATAAGAAGCATTCTTTGATCTGTTTATTCTGCAGATAATCATAACTTATCTTTAACCTATTGTATAGGTGGCTAACATTCCCCATATTTGGGATCTCATGAATGCGAGACTTCTTCAGAAATGACAAAGCAAGTGCCCATTCATGATAAGACTTCTTTGAAGACATTGCACGGCCGATAGTTATGAGAGCAAGGGGCAAGCCCCCACATTCTTCTGCAACTACATGTGCTAACTTTTCGATCCTAGGATCTGAATTAATGGTTTCTTCTGTTGCTTTTTCTTTGAACAATTTCCAAGCTTTTTCTTGGTCCAAGCATTCCAGGAAAACCCTGTTGTGAGCATCCATATTTGCACAAACACTCTCATATCGTGTTGCCAGAACTACCTTCTGTTTATTCAGGCCACTAGGATATGGAATACCAGCTTCTGCTAGACCCAAATAATTCCATAAATCATCTAGCAGGAGCAAGAACTTCTTCTGCCTTAAGAAACTTAACATGACTGAAGCCCGTGTTTCAATGCTGGAGCCTGGTTTCAGGAAGAGACCAATCTTTTCAGAGATGTCTGCTTGGAGCTGCCCTATTCCACACGCCTTAGACGCCACAACATATATAACAAGGTCGTATCCATAGTCTTCTTCAATCACACCCAAAAAGTGATTGTTGATTTTCCTGAGCAGAGTGGTCTTACCAACTCCTCCCATTCCCCATATCCCTACAATTCCAACTCTGTCATCTTTGAGGTACTGGAGGACTCTGCTTAAGTTACAGTCTGTTTCTTGTACTGAAGGCACAGTGGGCATTTCTTGCACGCAACATGGTGGAACCTCAATCGACACCTGCTTGAAGGATCCCTTTTCATGCAACATCTCAGCTTCCTTGAGTTTCTTCGCAGCCTGCACGCCGGTTTCATAATTTGACCAATAACTGAAAGACTGGGCACTTCTCTTCCTCTGCCCGTGTTTCATCTCATTCACTTCACTTTCTATTGCTGCCACCTTTTCTAGCCATTCTGTAACTTCAGGGTTACATGTTTCTTGCTTCCTTTCGGAGTTCATAAGACGGATTTGGATTTCTTGCTTCCTGGCTTCTACTCCCTCCGTTTCAAATTACTTGTCTTAGATTTGTCTAGATACGGAGGTATCTACCACTAAAATGAGTCTAGATACATCCGTATCTAGACAAATTCAAGACAAGTAATTCGGAACGGAGGGAGTAGATTCCTTATAGTGCTGTCCAGCTTGCCAATATTTTCTTCCTTTTCTATTAAGTATCTCATACGTGTAATCACAGGATTCCATAAGTGGGATGCCAAAGTACCTGTTACGAAATCAATGAGCATAAAAACAGCCATGTTTTCACCAGCTGATGATCCTTATGTTGGCAACAACATAAAGAAATGTGAACTACAAAGCCCGTCAAGCGTCAAGACTAGAACCTGCAGGTGAGATTGCGATCAGATCAATGAACTCTACTAATCACACACGTTCAGTAGAAAATAACATATCAATCAGCTGAAACTTCGCAGTATGCACCGGTGACCCAGCCCTTGTGTTCCTGCTACGCAGAGATTACATAAACAGTGAGGTAAATCACACAATACTCTGTGCTATTCGGTTTTTTCTCCTTCTAACTAATGGTAAAAAAACACTCATATATTCAAATGGAACTACTTCAGGCTTTCCTTATATTCAAATGGAACTACTTCTATTCACAAAAAAAGGGAACTACTTCAATTTTCGTGTAGAAGTGACTCGACCTGGAATATAAGCTGACATAAGAAATTACTACTTGTTTCTCTCATAAGAATGTTCAAATTTAATTGAGTAGGCATACGACTGTTCGAGTTTCTCATATGGAGATAGTACAGTTGGAAACAAGACTGACACAGATTGAGGAAAAAACGCATACACATGGCAAGAAAAAACGCATACACACTTCTGCTCGATACTTATGACGACGCCGATACTTCTCGGCATGCCGTCCGCCGCCATGCTGCTGCTCAGGTCCGGCCACCTGCGTCGGAAACGCTTTGTGTGCCTCGCACCTCTCGGACTGGCATCCCGCTTGACCGCCGCAGGAGGTGAGCTGCATTAGCACCATCGACGCGCGCATCCGGCTGCCCGAGATCACGCTCTGCTACGCCAGGCCCGCATCCTCTTCCTCCCAGCGAGCGGCGGCCATGCCCCATGCGGACGTTGTTCCTGATGAGCATCTCCAGCATGTCGGGGCTGCTGGACGACGGCGGCGGCGAGATCTCGTCGTCTCTGAGCTCTGCCGTACGCCGTTGCGGCCGAGATGGCTTGGGGCTCCGATGCCGGCCGCGTTTCTCGCTGGTCTGCGTGGTCGCAGCCGCCACCCGGTACTGGCCGAGGTCGAAGGAGCTCCAGTTCTTGCGTCGGCCACGGGCCCTACTAATGGTCGTTGTGGGCATCTTCTTCTCGTTCCGGCCTGGCATCTGGAGGTGGAGAAGGACGAGGATGAGCCGACGGAGGCGTCGCGCGAGTAGCCCGGCACGGGGAGGAGTCGGAGCAGCTCGGAGCCCTTGAGCACGTACGCGGCACTGCTGGCGGGGTGCATGGGGTCGTCGACGGTGAGGTCGTGCCAGACGTAGACCAGCAGTAGACATCCGCCATGCCGGCGCCCCGGAGCACAGTCAGCCTAGTCAGCGAGAAGAGCACGGTCTGGGCCCAAACCACTCAAAATCAAGTCTAAAACCACCTTAGGGGGAAATTGATCCGGTTTTAAATATTTGAGAGGCTGATTGATCCGGTATTAGAGTTGAGGGGGAAATTGGTCCATCAGAAAGGATTTCGGGGGGAAAACAATACTTTCCTCTTCTAAAATAGTAAAATTGTAGCTCGGGCTTCTAGAGTGAGCCAGGGAGGGGGCAACTTATTTCCACACACCATAAGCCTCAAAAGAACCGGCCCTCAGGCTTGCAATTATACCCTAGTTTTTTATTTTTAAAAATAAAATGAAAACAAACAAAATGAAGTTGAAATAATAGTGTTTTAGCACAGAATGATACTGGTTTCCCATTTCCATCTTCATGGTGCTCACTATTTTGTTTCTTGAGACTTGAGAGGCATGCCACATGCATGCATGTCAGTGTCCTATTTATTCCACTTGGCCACTATCTTATTTTCTCTCTTGCATTAGGTAAGTTCTAAATGAATATGCCTAAAAAGGACTCTAACACCTAACTTGCACTACCGAGGGTGTTTGTACACTTGGCGGAGCATTATTCTTGAGAGAGATCTTTTGCGACAGGGTTTAATCTGGAGGATAGGCTATCGGAAAAAGGTCAACATATATCATGATAGTTGGATCTCAAGAGCTGGCTGTTGATACCTCGAAGAAGGATCACATCAACACTAAGAGACTTGTGATGACAACGTTGATCAAGACAAGTCATCTCCTACAAGACAAGCGCTTGCCTTTCTAACAATTAGTTTACTTCCTCAAACATATTGTCAACACCCTTCAACTCCCTATTCAAAATCTTGAGGTGATGAATAGGGATGATAAGGTGCCGAAAAAATCTTCAAGTGAGCAAGTTGAATTAGTAGGACGATATGATGTTGGGCTTGGATCCACCCACTTTAATCTAATCCGTGTTTCTTCCACAACCTCTTCATTGCTACTGTATAAAAATTATATAACGGTGTATAAACATAGTATAAATATAAATAAATGAAATATGCTCTAATAGTAGTGGTGCGGGCTAAGGACACGCGCTACTGCTATTTAGTAGTAGTGCGGGCCAAACTCAACACTACTGCTAACACCAGTAGCGGTAGCGCAGGGTCCATGGGATCTTTGGCTTCCTCTCCATGATACTCGATGTGGTTTATTGTTTGATAAAGGATTTAAAGGCATTAACTGATTAAAAGTGAAACGTGTATTCACGTTCTCATATCCGAGTCATATTTCAGATCAATGTTTTATAACTAGCTACAAACTTAGATAACATTTCTTTTTGACTGACACCATCTATTTGAGGACGGATGTAGTAACTTGCTCTAACTTTGCCATGTCTTGATGTCCTTAATTCCAAGCCAATGTGCAATATACCTTTTTATATTGGTACTGTCGGATCCGCCGCGGGGTGGCCTTGAGCCGACCGGCGGCGCGTGGAGGGACTGATGAGGAGACGTCAGATCTCCACCGGTTTACCGACGTCAGCGTTCGTCTTCGTGGCGAGACTCCGCTCGGTTCCAGCCAACTGCGAGAACTAGACGACGTGGCTTTCGGTGAAAATCGCGCCTGACTGCGGTCATGGCGGACGATGGCGGCATCTCGGACGTCGTTCCTTTCTCGAGGCATCGTCGTTGCAGGTCACGTCAACTTGGTCGGAAGGTTCTGGGAGAAACCCTAGACCTGGATATACCGGATCGGACAATGACGACTTTTTGATGTCGTTCTCCTTCCTGGGGGCATCATTTTGGAGCAAGTGTTGGCTGGAGGGGACAAGAGGAGGAGCGGCGTGGTATCTGACACGTCGACAACAGCGGGTCTCAACGGCATGGAGCAGCGGAGTGTCGCCGGTGGGCATGTGATGATGGACGAGCGCAGGATGGTGGCGTTGCCTGGCGTCGTGATGGCATCGACGACAACTAGACCGGGCAAGGTTAATGCAACAGTACAACACTAAAGATGGATTGGTGGCAGGTGGCTGCGGCGGCCTCATACCCGGTAGGCGTCCTGGTTGAGGAGTGCACCGGACTGGTGGGTGACCCATACCCGGCAGGCGTCCTGGTTGAGGAGTGCGCCGGACTGGTGGGTGACCCATACCCGGCAGGCGTCCTGGTTGGGATCTCAGGTCTTAGATGTTAGGTTTGGCTGCGAGGTCTGTTTGGCATTAGGCCCAGATTTTCAGCGTCCCTTCATCAATTGGATATGCGTAGCGACAGTTGTTGCCTAGACGGTGGCTATAGTCTTACTGTTGTATGATTTTGCAAGGTCTTATGTGAATAATTAATAAAATGGCCGCACGTATCGCCCAGATGCAGATGCCGGGGGTCTTCCTCCTTTTCTAAAATAAAAAATATATTGGTACTGTTGCCCGGTGTCAAGCTGAGTACTAGATCAAATTAAGTAGAATATTCATATTAGCATCTTAATCTTAAAAATTCCATTGCAAAAGCATATGTAACTTCAAACCTGATCATTAGATTTGATATATTGTATTAGCCCGTACCCGGCTTAGTAAGTTTCTACCAAATTGCACTATAAGTTTTCTGATACTCTTATATATATTGGCCATTAATTCCTCTACTTAGCTTCAAACATTTTAGAGGATCTATCTAATTTGCTTATATCTACCAAATATACATGAAGTGGTCTAATATGACATGTTTATTTTCAAAAGTATATTAACACCAGGGTGCTCTTATTCAACAATTAAGCATAGATATAAATATATGTTCCTAGGTCCTGGTTCCCACACGGCCACACCCATATATGCGTATCCACTTTACTTCGTCACGCCTATCACTTGGATTCACACACCATCGATCGGTAACGTGAGCGTGGGTGGAATTAAGTTACTCTCTGACGGTGACATGCGGAATAGACTTCGAGGGTACTCTTGGCTGATTGATGTGTCATTCATACCATTTTTGTTCATTCATACATACAGTATGTTCCTGGCTCCTCGAGTCCTGGTTCCCACACATCCACACGACCACACTCATATGACCATATATGCATATACGTACGGAAATTGCTCATGTGAGCCTGAGCTGCAGTGATCCTGGAATCTATACCGCTACTTCATCTCGCGATCGGTGTGACCAGAGGTATTTGTACAGGTATAAGGCCCACACGTCAAATGTCATTCAATCAACCCCGTCGGGTATTGACGTATCGTTATGACGGGACAGAATGAGATACATGAAGTGGGCCGTCTCAGCCAAGATTCTGGTCGTCTACTCAAAAGGCACACCTTGCATTTCGTAGATACCGTCAAACAAACAAAAATGACGATGAAACTAGAGTCATCAAAAGATAAAAGAACATAGCAGCGTGACTGCATATGGCTAATATTGAAAAAATTGATCGACCTATGCTGTAGTATAAAAGTGGCATACCTTGAGCAGCTATTGAAAGGCAATGTGTTGCTCTGGAGAAGTACTGAGAGATGATATTGGTGAAACTATTCCATCGTCATATGCCCATCAAACTCCTCTGTTTCAAAAAATGATTGTGGATATGATGTGAACCATATTGATGAATTCAATATGGGCCGCATCTTGGTGAAGAAAGCTTTCGGCGAGGAGGATATCACTGTAGTATCTAACTCTGGCCTAAAGGACGTCGAGCAAATTTCTGATGATTTAAAAAACGGCAACAGTGACAAGGAACTGCTTTCGTCGTCCCACTCGAGATTATCCCACCATGTTTGCTTCCCTCTGATCCTCTTCAGTTTACCCATTTGACCAAAAGGTAGTTTCTTCATCTTCGGGCAAGCAAACACATCAATGTATTCCAAAGAAGGAAAATCCAATTTAGGATTATTTACATAATCTGCCCAAGCTTCGCAATGAATTTAACTGCAAAATTCTTAGTTGACGAAATCCCTGAATAGGTATTTCATATCTTTCTTCCAAGTTAATAACATTCTCTAGATCAACTAAATGCTTCATTTTATCGCACCAAGACACATTCAAATGCTCCAGATATGGCAGTTTTAAAATGAAGGACAGGTCTACCAATTGATAAGTTCTCCCCACAGTAAGCTCACGAAGGTTCTGAAAATGTCCCATGCTAATCTTCTCAAGTCCAGGAAGATCCCAAAAGGTGAGAAACTCCAGCCTCGAAAGGCGTTCTCCATAACTCTGTGGCTTGTTAACAATGCATAAGTTCTTCAAATCAGAACAACCCATTACATTCAGAATAACGATACTTTCCGGTAAATTAAGAGCAAGAGACCTCTCTCCATTCAATTCATACAAACCAAGGCATCTCAAGTGGATTCCAGGTATTCCAAAAAGCCTCTGCAGGGTACTCACTTTTTTTGTTGTTATTCCCAGAACTTTTAGTTCTGTAGTTAATCCCGATAACTCTTTGATTAAGTGTAACATGGCACATTGCGTTTGGGTGCGCTTGAGTATGAAGACTTGGTGGAAGTAATGATGAAGAACAGAGAACCTGATGCGAAGCGATTAATATTTTCTCTCATGGAGGACTTACCACGTGCAGATTTCACCAAGCAACTTGTGACACTTTGGGCAATTTGGCACACATGCAGAAAGGCTCTACATGACCAAATATTTCAGGGGCCTTTGGTCATGAGCGGTTTTGTCAAAAGGTATATAATAGAACTTGAGTTCAGTAAACCGAAGAAACAGTTGGGACAGCCTCATGTAGCTCATGTTCAATTTGTTTAATGATCAATAGAGTGGAGTGTGTTCAGATTAAAAAACGCAGATTAATAGTACTATGGGTGAACAGCGAGCGAGGGTCTGCTTGTAGTTAATAAAGGAAAGAAACCAAATGTCCATTATTTTGGGTTCAGAACTCATTTAATATGGGTGAACAGTAAAATTTTAAAAAAATACTAGTCAAATTCAACAAAATTCTATTTTTTCATGGGATATATTTTAGTGCATGAGGTCCATGCCAAATTTCAGAGTATTTGGACATAGGAGCAACTCTTAGGAAAAAAAAGAAATCGGTCACGAAAGTGCATGAACAGTAAACTTTTTCACAGACCCAATTTTGTATTTTTTTTCGCAGAGAGCTGGTCAGATATCAAAATGAGCTGAAGTTTGGCACGAACTTCCAAGTAAAAAAAATCGATTTTTTTTGCATTTTTCTAACATTTCCTTTTATTTTATTGTTCATGCGCAGGAGCATATGAGCTCAGGAGGCGTTTAGCCACTAAAAAACATATTTTATCCTATTTTGTTATTTAGATTTTTTTCTTATTATAGGTAGTTTTCATTCATTCTTAAATAGGATGAAAATCTTATTTATTTTAAGAAGTGAATATTTTAAAGAAAAAAAGTAAGTTCTGAATAGTTTTAAGATTTCCAGAATTTCAGAAGTTTTGAACATTTTTTAAACCTGAATATGTAAAAGAAAATCTGAACAAATTAGAAATATGTGATTATATTAATACATGAATATTTTGGAAAGTTGGACGTTTTTACAATTTTTTATTTTTTCTTAAATTTGTTAAGAAACAAATAAGACAAATCTATACCTATTAATAAATGGAGGATTGTTTATGCCCACTCCTCGTGCCATTTGTAGAAAACTGGTTGATATTTCTGCTAATCAACCGACTATCCAGTTTTAAGTGAGACAGAGAAAATGTTTTCTTTTATGCTGAAATCGCCCTTCGGTTCATGGTAATCAACCAGTAGTACAGTTTTAAATGACGTTTCACTTTTGTAGAAAATTCAATGTTGTTTCTGCTAATTAACCCTCATCCATATCAATTGCTTTAAAAAAATATCTTTTAAATCTTAACTCCAATTTTAACATGATATATATGAAACTTGATTACAAAAATGTGTATAATTTGAATATGATGCTATTCTACTTGTTAAACATTTTTATATGCTATTTATGATGCAACCTTAATCAAAAGCGCACGATCCGTCTTTCTTTCGTACCAACGCTTGTCAGCAAAAGCTCACACGAAAAAGCAGATTGCTAATCTTATGGATGGAGAGAGAGAGAGAGAGAGAGACGCCTTAGGATTTATCACATATTAAAACATGTTGTGGTTGTGTGAGCATAGAGGTCACCATCGGCGAGGGTGCAAAGGAGGATAAGCGGCAACAAAATTAAATACCATGTTGAAATAAAGGACGTGGACATGTTGAGGTCTTAAGTCGTGATTATTGGGTTATGGGTGTGAAGTTTTTTTCTCTTGTTACAATGCACGGGCTCTTTTTTGCTACTAAAACGATAATGAAAATAACAAAAAAGAAATAAACCAGAACCGAACAAAAAAGCATATGTGTTTACAAAACCCACTTCAATCAAAGTGGTAAGCGGGATGCCATGCATGCGGCAGGTCACGAGTTCGAGAACTCCCCACCCCGGGCGCAGTTCGCCCCTAGTAGCAGTTCCAGAGAACGTTTCCATAAAACCAACATGGCACTCGCCTTGAACCAAGATCTATGCCGCGTGATCGGACCACAAACAGGGCGTTCGCTAGAGTTTGCCCCCCAGCGAATGGTCGTTGGATAACATTCTCTTAGATAAATGGATATCGGTATAATGCGACAACTAATGAGAATAAGTAAAAAGCCTGGCCAAATCTTCTACCTCTAGGAGACAGCTAATGAGAATAAAGAAAAATAATCTAGGTAATTAAATATACTACCTTGATCACTCACAAAAAAATAATCTGGGTAATAAATGAGAATAAGTACTACCTTGAGGAGACAGCTAATGAGAATATTAATGTGGACAAATCTGTTTGGTCTTGCCACAATTGAGTGTGTAAATAATAAATGCAATAGAAATCCGTATATATGGAATTTATGTGAAAAATCAGGATTATCTTGAGAAAATTTAGTTATTAAAACTAGATTTTGTACAGGCCTATATAAGGATGCCATTACATATGCTACCTCGCACCCAAATCCAAGCGAGAGAGAATACACAAACAAGAGCACAGACGTATGGAGGGGAAAACTACTCTATGTTTCCTCACGGTGCTTCTGCTGCTAGGAAATTGTGCTGATGCTGGTATTTGCTCGTTGCCTCTCCCTCTTGTCTCTCTTTGGGTGCTCTCTGTTTTTGCCAAGCCAAATAGCAGCGCTAATTTTAGAGTTCTGACAGAAAAGCGCATCAAAACATCTTGATATACTCACAGTTTCAAGTGGAAACAAATCATGCAGTTACAAGCAAAACAAGCATGAACTTTTTGTATCCGTATTTTACCATTTTCTCACAAAGATGCGTATTGTTATTGATGAAATTGCTATTTTCACACTGGCTTATTTTTTAATTTGCAAAGAAGAACGTGCAACTGCAACTGCACGTATTTCCCCAAGCAACTTTGGGATTTCTTTGAAAATACTGTAATGTGGAAATGTGTTCCCACCGTCTGTTGTAGCTCAGTTTCAAAATGTACGTGCTGATAGAATATGCTAAGTATACGTTACATAAATAAAATAACAGACCGTTTGTATCTTCCTTCAAGGCCTTAACTTATTTGGTCTTCGTGAGATGTCCCCACACACACATATATATGTATATATGTATGTATCTATGTATGTATGTACAGAAACATTTGACGACTAATTTTTTGTTTCCTTTCAGAGACCTGCAAAGAGCACCGTGCTAACAAGGGCGCAGCGTGCATAAATGAAGGTTGTTGGGCAGACTGCGCCAGAGACTACCATGGACATTATGTCAAGAATGCTTATTGTACTGGCGTTTACCCCTTCACAAAAGTCTATTGTGTCTGCGACGTCTGTGAAGAGTAGGAGACAATGCAGCATCGCATTACGGGGTCCATTTACACAGAGGATTCTTGAAGTTTGGCAATAATAAATTTTGTCTGTGTAAACGTGTGAACATGATTACTGCCTAGCTAGTTAATTTGTAACGTGGTTGTTTTTGCATGAACACCATCATGTTTTATTCACAGATTCCGTGTGCCTTCATCCACAGACAAGAAACCTGGAAACAAGTTTGGCTTTTAACATTGAGAGAAATGCATTTTTCAACCCCGAACTCTTGCCCTAGTCTAATTTACAACCCCGAACTTCAATACCATCTAAATTACAACCCTCAACTCTTAAAACCGGTCAGAATTCAACCCTCCCCTCCTTGTTCACCGGTTTTGACCAGTCAACAGGTCCAATCAGCATGCCACGTCGGAAAAAAAATTCAAAATTTCAAGAAAAATATAAATAAAAATCTGTAAGATCGAGAAAAAATCAGGAAAAAAACAAATTTCCGAAAAAAAGTTTGCGAAAAAAATTCGGAAACTTTTTCCGTGATTTTCGGGGGAAAAAAATCAAAAATTGAACTTTTTTGGAAATTACTTTTTCTAGATTTTTTTTCCTATTTTACAGTTTTTATATAATTTTCTTGGGAATTTGAATTTTTTTCCTTGGATTTTTTTATTTTAAGTATTTTTTGGTTTTTCATGGAAATATCAATATTTTTGTTTTTCAGAAATTCGATTTTATTTATTTTTCCTGATTTTTTCCCAGAAATTTGATTTTTTTTTATTTCTTTTCCTGGATTTTTTTATTTTACAGCTTTTTAAAAATAATGCTGATGTGCCATGCTGACGGGACCCGTTGACCGGTCAAAACCGGTCAACAAAGAGGGGAGGGTTGAATCCTAGCCGGTTTTGAGAGTTAGGGGTTGTAATTTAGACGGTATTGGAGTTCGGGGTTGTAAATTAGACCAGGACAAGAGTTCAGGGTTGAAATATGCACTTCTCTCTTAACATTAAGAAGCTACTAACCGTTCGAAAATTCGATTCTGAGCCCGAGCTCAGATGGTCCCGATATCTCTCCCGTTCGCTCGCTTGCGGATCAGCGCCCGCGGAACAACTCCGCGGGTACCGCCCCCCCACACCCAATTCTCCCAAGATAATCGCTGGCATCCAACGCCGCCCCCAGTTGAATCAGTTGATATTCCTGCTGTCCACTCGTCAGGTTCGAGCATTAGTCCACCACATCAGTAGCTTATATGTTGAACTGAGATATAGGAAACCATACGCACCTCTAACACATTCTCCATTGGACAACCATTGTCGCCATGCCTCTTCGTTACAGCACTCGCCTCCTCACAGAACTCGCTGGGCACCATGATACTACTTGTTGCCAAATTTGCTCGCTCTCCACCTCTTGAGGCTGCCCACGAAGCAGGACCAGCACCTCTTATTCTTCAGATCGACGCGTCGGCGTCTAAGCAGCCTAAGTGCGCAGCCGACTTCATCAGCATCAAAAAAATCTTCAGCCAGCCTGAAGATACACCATGCCAGTCATGTTGTATGTCCTGGCCAACGTTTGAGTGCATATGCCAGAGATAAGCAAATTCCACAATCCAGGGACCTCTTAAACACTAACACATAATCGAGCTACAAATGTCCTACAGCTTTAAAAATGACAGGTTTTTGCAAATTAAAAACCAAGTACCACAATTGCTGGTTGAGAAAGACACAACATGACAGTTGCAGAGGCATAGCCCAGAGTTACAGAGACACACTTATGTAAGTGTTCTAATTGAAATTCAGTTCACGTCTAAGTTTGCTAATTAAGTTACCAGCAAGACTCTTGCTGCATGTGTTCCGCCGATGTCCTTCCATCCCCACAGTTCTTACACTTCCTGCCTTCCTGGGCTTTTTGGAGGCGACGCCGTGCTCCGGACAGGTGGTTCTTTTGTGTCCTTGTCTCCGACCAATGCTGCAGAATCCTGCGTACGGCGCTTTCTCACGATTGTTCTATTAATTGGCCGCCCCATGGTGGCGCGAGCCCTTGCAGTGCGTTCACACCGGCCAAACTCCACTACTCCTAAAAGCATCTTCAACAGCGGTGCCAAAAGACGCGCGCGGTAAACTGTCGCTTTAGCGCATGCGGGATGTTTTCGCGCGCTCCAACGAAGATGGGAAACTAATGTGCGCGGGAAACGATTGCACGCTCGCGGGAGAAAGCGGGTAGCCGCGCGCTAGATTTGGCGCACCGCTTCCGGCGCGCCTATAAATTGCGACGCTCGCCACGTGGCCTCCACACTGCCACGCGCGCTCTTCCCGCTGCCTCTGCCACTTCCTCTGTCGCTTGCTCGCCGCTTCCTCGCGCCGCCACCGCCGCGCCACCATGCCGCCGCGCCGCCGGGGATCGTCGGGCTACCGCAGTGTCCGCGAGCGCCCCTTCGGCACCTACTACGTGGAGATCCGCTCTGGCGACGTCCGCCTCGGCCCCGACACCTTTGAGACCGCACGAGGCCGCTTGCGCGTACGACGCGGCGGCGTGGTACCTAGAGAGACCTCGCGGGCAGATGAACTTCCACGACGTTTACACTCGCGAGCAGGCGCAGGCTGTCGCCCCTCCGCCTCGTCTTATCACGGATCAGGAACGTGAGGAGCACCGTCAGCGGCAGCGCCGCCTCCTCATCGCCGAGAAGGACGAGCGAGCCATGCCGGAGTGGCGCCGGCGCCACCCGGAGGACGTCGCCAACGAGCGCGCCTTCTGGGCGGAGAGGACGACAAGGCGCCGCACGGAGCAGGCGGACAGGCGTCGGCAGAAGGCACTGGCCATATCGCAGTGCGATGTCATTGAAGCAGGTGGGGAGTCGTTGTTTGACTCAGACGATAATCGTTGGAAGGACATTTGGCTCGATACCTTGGACAACACCAGCGAGAATGATGATGATGAGGACGACTCGAAGTAGGTTGTAGTTGCACCATAGTTTTTTTATCTAGTTGCACTGCAGTTTTTTATTATGTAGTTGCACCATGGTTTTATCTATCTATGCTATGAATTATGTAAAATATCTATGTATTGTTTTATCTATGCTATGATGAACTATGTATCATTTTTTATCAAAAATATCTATCCATGCAACGTAGTCCAGAATGTTCATGCGAGAGCGCGTGCGCTGCATTTTAGAGCGCCTGCTGAAGCTACGCGCGTACGTTGCATTTTACCACGGCTGCTGGAGCCAGCGCTGCCCACCGCGTCAAACCAGGCGATAGGCTCGCTGCAAACTGGTTTTGAGCGTACCGCGCGTTTTGCGGCTGTTGGAGATGCTCTAACCGTATTCACATGCTTGCAGCTCAACTTCTCCATTACCAGCAACTGTACCTGCTGGCAACGTGCCTTGTCTGTCTTCAAAACCCAAGCCATTTTTGTTTGCCGCCAAAGAGGAGCGCAGCTTACCATCAAAGCCTTGAAACTGGTCGCACTCGCCGTAGCCAAGTAGCCCGCCGCTAGCTCGTCGCGCCCCGGCCTCGCCCGCCGTTGCGCACCCGCTGCACCAAAGCTCGTGCTCTCCTGCCCGCGTGCACCCGCCCCTGCCAGTGCTACAACAGAGCTCGCGCTCACCCTCGCCGCCCCATGCCTACCCACGCTCATCGTAGCCAACTCGCCCACTGCTCGCTCGCCGCGCCCCGGCCTCGCCCGTCGCTGCGCTCGCCGGGGCTGCCGGGAACGAGCACCGGCGGGACTGCTGCTCCTGTGAGGTGCGCAAGCGGGGAGAGGCCGGCAATGCCATCGACTTCAGCATCATGGGTGGGTTGGTGGGAGGGAGAGAGAGAGAGAGAAAGAGAGAGAGAGGTGGGAGGTGGGTGACATGTGACTCAGCCCCGGACCAGCGCGGGCGCAGATAGCGCAAAAACGACCGCCTGTGTCCATTACAGACGCAAAGCCAGTCCAGCTTTGCTCCTAGGATAAGGTCAAACGGACCAGAAACATGGATTATTCTAAGGATGAAGTTGCGCGTTGGCAGTCTAGTCTGTCTGTTTAGATCATCTCCAATCGTTGCCCCCCCAGGGGGCACCTAAAATCGTCCCCTGGGGGTGAGCCGGCGCAAAAAATCGGCCTGGGACCGAGTTGGTCCCCAGCCGCCGGCCCCAGGGCCGTACCCAGGCGCGTTCAAAAAATTAAAAAATATAGCAAAGTTCAAAGTTCGGCGAAGTTCGGCATATATTACATTTAAAAAGCGGGTTTTTATTACATAATATATATAATTAAAAAAAGAACTGGCTAAAAGCGGAGTAGTCCTCGTCGTCGCCGCCGTCGTCGCCGCCGTCGTCGTCGTCCGGCTTCTCCTCCTTGACGCAACCGTCCCTGGTGGACCCCTGACCGGCGTCGCCTATGTGGGCTGGTGGCGGCGGCGCGGTGTCGTCGTTGCTGTCCTCGATGACGACGATTCCTCCTTCGTCGCGGCCCCGGCGACGCTGCGCGAATCGCCGCAGGGCGGCGCACTGGCGCTCCCTCGCCATCTTCAGGGAGTCCGCGCGCGCCCATTCAAGGGCCGTGTCGTCGTCGAGCTCGACGTCGCCGCCGTGCTCCGTCTTCACCGCGGGGACGCCCGGCTCCGTCTTCACCGGCGCCAGGCCCGACTCCTTCTTGGGCTTGACGAAGCGCGGAGGAGCCAACGAGGGGGTGCGCCGGCCGCCCTCATTGATGACGATGCCGGCGCTGCGAGTGCGCCGGCCGAGCGGCGTCTCCGCCGCGGGCTCGGCCTTGACGCCGAGCAGCGCCGAAGCGCCGGACGAGTGTGAGGAAGAGCGGGAGGAGGAGGAAGAAGAGGAGGCGCCGAAGCTCCTGGGCAACCATTGCCCGTCGCGTCGGCGGTGAGTCGTGGCCGTGGCCCTCGCCAGGGGTATGCCAACAGCGGGTCGTTGCCGCCCTCGAGGTACGTCCGAACGCCCTCGAGGGTGCGGCCGGGGACACCCCACCACAGGTGGCGTTCCTCGCTGTTCTTCGGTCCGCCCACCACCGGCGCGCCGTTGATGGACGCTATCCTCTGCTGCTCCTGGTGCTAGAAGTATGCCATCCACGCCGCTATGTTGTCGGCGGTGTACTCGGGGAGGGCGAGCTGGGCGTCGGTGAGGGAGGCGCGCACGACGTCGACCTCGTCGGTGAAGTAGCCCGGTTTCGCCACGGCGTCGGGCAACGGGGGAATGGCACTCCCCCGTTGCTGAGTCTCCACCCCGTTGGCCCGGCGCGCATGTCCGGCGGCGCCGGGATGTTCGCCTGGAACAGGAGTCAAGACTCCTGTTCGCGGAGCGAGCGGCGGCCGAAGCCGTTGGCCGCGGCCTCATCTCCGGGGAATCGCTCAGCCATCGGGAGAGGGAGGGCTCGGCGGCGGCGCTCGGGAAAGGAAGGGCTCGACGGCGGCGCTCGGGAGAGGTAGACGGCGGGCTAGGGCTGGTGTGGCTGGTGTGGCCAGAGGCGAGGGAGGCCACCGGCTTATATAGCGGCGCCGCCCCGTGTGTACGTGTGCGAGGGAGGGGAGGCGTCGGCGCGCCGCCTGTGAGGAATCAATGGTAAGGCTGACCGACGGCAGCCTTGCCATTGATTCCTCACGGGAAACCGAAACGTTCGGGGACGAAGACGCGCGGTGTCGCTGCCGCGGCGGGCCCGCGGCTCTTTCGTGCCAAAACCGCTCGCCCCGACGCCCGCGAGCGCCCCCCAGCGCGCCGGGTTTGGCCTGGGTCCGCCAGCGCTAAATTCGGCCCAGGCCGGCGAAAATCGGGCTTCTAAAGACGTGACTGGACCGATTTTTCTGCGCCGGCGCGAAAAAACGTCTGAAAAGGCCTTTCTAAAGGCGCGGCTAGAGATGCTTTTACCTCGAACAGACATAGTGAGACGATTTGAGGCCCTGCATTGGAGTTGGCCTCAGGACCTCACGTGGTTGGGCCGACGGGATGACGGCTCTGGATTTCAATACGTCTTGGATTAGCAACCTGGACCAAGGCCTAGGTCCCAAACGAACGACCTGTTTTTTTTGCAGGCAATAGTGAGAGCTTTATTCAAACAAAAGTATTCGCTGGTTCGTCAGCTAACAGGCTACTCATCAGGAAGCTAGGGGTCTCTTCCAGCCAACTTTTAGTCATACTCAGTGTGCAAGCACGCTTAGCACAAAGATGAGCTGGATAGTTTGCTGACCAGATTACATGAAGAATATCGAAATAAGAAAAAACGGTAGCTAGCTCTCATATCTCATAAAACAACGGTGCTGTTGGAAATATGCCCTAGAGGCAATAATAAATTGGTTATTATTATATTTCCTTGTTCATGATAATTGTCTTTATTCATGCTATAACTGTATTATCCGGAAATCGTAATACACGTGTGAATACATAGACCACACCATGTCCCTAGTAAGCCTCTAGTTGACTAGCTTGTTGATCAATAGATGGTTACGGTTTCCTGACCATGGACATTGGATGTCGTTGATAACGGGATCACATCATTAGGAGAATCATGTGATGGACAAGACCCAATCCTAAGCATAGCACTAGATCGTGTAGTTCATATGCTATAGCTTTTCTAATGTCAAGTATCATTTCCTTAGACCATGAGATTGTGTAACTCCCGGATACCGTAGGAATGCTTTGGGTGTATCAAACGTCACAACGTAACTGGGTGGCTATAAAGGTGCATTACAGGTATCTCCGAAAGTGTCTGTTGGGTTGGCACGAATCGAGACTGGGATTTGTCACTCCGTGTAAACGGAGAGGTATCTCTGGGCCCACTCGGTAGGACATCATCATATGCGCAATGTGACCAAGGAGTTGATCACGGGATGATGTGTTACGGAACGAGTAAAGAGACTTGCCGGTAACGAGATTGAACAAGGTATTGGATACCGACGATCGAATCTCGGGCAAGTAACATACCGATAGACAAAGGGAATTGTATACGGGATTGATTAAGTCCTTGACATCGTGGTTCATCCGATGAGAACATCGTGGAACATGTGGGAGCCATCATGGGTATCCAGATCCCGCTGTTGGTTATTGACCGGAGAACGTCTCGGTCATGTCTGCATGTCTCCCGAACCCGTAGGGTCTACACACTTAAGGTTCGGTGACGCTAGGGTTATAGAGATATTAGTATGCGGTAACCCGAAAGTTGTTTGGAGTCCCGGGTGAGATCCCGGACGTCACGAGGAGTTCCGGAATGGTCCGGAGGTAAAGAATTATATATAGGAAGTGCTATTTCGGCCATCGGGACAAGTTTCGGGGTCATCGGTATTGTACCGGGACCACCGGAAGGGTCCCGGGGGCCCACCGGGTGGGGCCACCTGCCCCGGGGGGCCACATGGGCTGTAGGGGTTTTGCCTTGGCCTATATGGGCCAAGGGCACCAGCCCCAAGAGGCCCATGCGCCAAGAGATTGGAAAAGAGGAGAGTCCTAAAAGGGGAAGGCACCTCCGAGGTGCCTTGGGGAGGATGGACTCCTCCCCACCCTTGGTCGCACCCTTCCTTGGAGGAAGGGGCAAGGGCTGCGCCTCCCCCTCTCCCTTGGCACTATATATAGTGGGGAAAAGGAGGAGCAAACCAATCTAAGGCCTGGCGCCTCCCTCTCCCTCCCGTGACACATCTTCTTCCTCCCGCAGCGCTTAGCGAAGCCCTGTTGGAATCCCGCTACTTCCATCACGCCGTCGTGCTGCTGGATCTCCATCAACCTCTCCCTCTCTCCTTGCTGGATCAAGGCATGGGAGACGTCTCCCTTCCGTACGTGTGTTGAACGCGGAGGTGCCGTCCGTTCGGCGCTATGATCATCGGTGATTTGAATCACGACGAGTACGACTCCATCAACCCCGTTCACTTGAACGCTTCCGCTTAGCGATCTAAAAGGGTATGTAGATGCACTCTCCTTCCCCTCGTTGCTGGTTTCTCCATAGATAGATCTTGGTGATACGTAGGAAAATTTTGAATTTCTGCTACGTTCCCCAACAGTGGCATCATGAGCTAGGTCTATTGCGTAGATTCTATGCACGAGTAGAACACAAAGTAGTTGTGGGCGTTGATTTTGTTCAATATGCTTGCCGTTACTAGTCTTATCTTGATTCGGCGGCATCGTGGGATGAAGCGGCCTGGACCAACCTTACACGTACTCTTACGTGAGACCGGTTCCATCGACAAACATGCACTAGATGCATAAGGTGGCTGGCAGGTGTCTGTCTCTCCTACTTTAGTCGGATCAGATTCGATGAACAGGGTCCTTATGAAGGGTAAATAGCAATTGGCATATCACGTTGTGGTCTTTGCGTAGGTAAGAAACGTTCTTGCTAGAAACCCATAGCAGCCACGTAAAACATGCAAACAACAATTAGAGGACGTCTAACTTGTTTTTGCAGGTTATGCTATGTGATGTGATATGGCCAAAAGGATGTGATGAATGATATATGTGATGTATGAGATTGATCATGTTCTTGTCAAGGGAATCACGACTTGCATGTCGATGACGAGACAACTTCAAGAAGACACGATGATGGAGATCATGATGATGGAGATCATGGTGTCATACCGGTGACAAGATGATCATGGAGCCCCAAGATGGAGATCAAAGGAGCTATATGATATTGGCCATATCATGTCACTATTATTTGATTGCATATGATGTTTATCATATTTATACATCTTATTTGCTTAGTACGACGGTAGTAAATAAGATGATCCCTCATTAAAGTTTCAAGAAGTGTTCTCCCCTAACTGTGCACCGTTGCTACAGTTCGTCGCTTCGAAGCATCACGTGTTAATCGGGTGTGATAGATCCTTTCGTTCACATACAACGGGTGTAAGAAGTTTTACACATGCAAAAACACTTAGGGTTAACTTGACGAGCCTAGCATGTGAAGACATGGCCTCGGAACACAGAGACCGAAAGGTCGAACATGAGTCGTATGGTAGATACGATCAACATGAAGATGTTCACCGACGTTGACTAGTCCGTCTCACGTGTTAATCGGACACGGCCTAGTTCACTCGGATCATGTGATCACTTAGATGACTAGAGGGATGTCTATCTAAGTGGGAGTTCATAAGATGAACTTAATTATCCTAAACATAGTCAAAAGGTATTTGCAAATTATGTCGTAGCTCGCGTTATAGTTCTACTGTTTAGATATGTTCCTAAAGAGAAAAAAAATTAGTTGAAAGTTGATAGTAGCAATTATGCGGACTAGGTCCGTAAACTGAGGATTGTCCTCATTGCTTCATAGAAGGCTTATGTCCTTAATGCACCGCTCTATGTGCTGAACCTCGAACGTCGTCTGTGGATGTTGCGAACATCTGACATACACGTTTTGATAACTACATGATAGTTCAGTTAAACGGTTTAGAGTTGAGGCACCAAAGATGTTTTTGAAACGTCACGAAACATATGAGATGTTTTGAGGGCTGAAATTGGAATTTCAGGCTCGTGCCCACGTCAAGAGGTATAAGACCTCCGACGATTTTCTTAGCCTGCGAACTAAGGGAGAAAAGCTCAATTGTTGAGCTTGTGCTCAGATTGTCTGAGTACAACAATCACTTGAATCAAGTGGGAGTTAATCTTCCAGATGAGATAGTGATGTTTCTCCGAAGTCATTTACCACCAAGCTGCTTGAGCTTCGTGATGAACTATAATATATCAGGGATATATATGATGATCCTTGAGATATTCGCGATGTTTGACACCGCGAAAGTAGAAATCAAGTAGGAGCATCAATTGTTGATGGTTGGTGAAACCACTAGTTTCAAGAAGGGCAAGGGCAAGAAGGGATACTTCATGAAACGGCAATTCAGCTGCTGCTCTAGTGAAGAAACCCAAGGTTGAACCCAAACCCGAGACTAAGTGCTTCTGTAAATAAGGGGAACAGCCACTGGAGCAGAATTACCCTAGATACTTGGTAGATAAGAAGGCTGGCAAGGTCAATAGAAGTATATTGGATGTATTATGTTAATGTGTACTTTACTAGTACTCCTAGTAGCACCAGGGTATTAGATACCGGTTCGGTTGCTAAAAGTTAGTAACTCGAAACAAAAGCTACGGAATAAAAACGGAGACTAGCTAAAGGTGAGCTGACGATATGTGTTGGAAGTGTTCTCAATATTGATATGATCAAGCATCGCACGCTCCCTCTACCATCGAGTTTGGTGTTTGCGTTGAGCATAGACATGATTGGATTATGTCTATCGCAATACGGTTATTCATTTAAGGAGAATAATGGTTACTCTGTTTATTTGAATAATACCTTCAATGGTCTTACACCTAAAATGAATGGTTTATTGAATCTCGATCGTAGTGATACACATGTTCATGCCAAAAGATAGTAATGATAGTACCACCCACTTGTGGCACTGCCACGTAAGTCATATCGGTATAAAACGCATGAAGAAGCTCCATGTTGATGGATCTTTGGACTCACTCATTTTTGAAAGGTTTGAGACATGCGAACCATGTCTATTGGTGTATATGCATGAAGAAACTCCATGCAAATGGACCGTTTGGACTCACTTGATTTTGAATCACTTGAGACATGCAAATTATACCACATGGGCAAGATGACTGAAAGCCTCATTTTCAGTAAAATGGAACTAGAAAGCAACTTGTTGGAAGTAATACATTTTGATGTGTGCAGTCCAATGAGTGCTGAGGCATGTAGTGGATATCGTTATGTTCTTACTTCACAGATGATTTGAGTAGATGTTGAGTATATTTACTTGATAAATCACGAGTCTGAATTATTGAAAGGTTCAAGTAATTTCAGGGTGAAGTTGAAAGATCGTCGTGACAAGAGGATAAAATATCTATTATATGATCATAGAGATGAATATCTGAATTACGAGTTTGGCACAGAATTGAGACATTGTGAAAATTGTTTCACAACTAATACAGCCTGGAACACCATAGTGTGATGGTGTGTCCGAACATCATAACTGCACCTTATTGGATATGATGCATACCATGATGTCTCTTATCGAATTACCACGATAGTTTATGGGTTAGGCATTAGAGACAACCACATTCACTTTAAATAGGGCACCACGTAATTCCGATGATATGACACCGTATGAACTATGGTTTAGAGAAACCTAAGCTGTCATTTCTTAAAAGTTTGGGGCTGCGACGCTTATGTGAAAAAGTTTCAGGCTGATAAGCTCGAACCCAAAGCGGATAAATGCATCTTCATAGGACACCCAAAACAGTTGGGTATACCTCCTGTCTCAGATCCGAAAGCAATAAGGGATTGTTTCTAGAATCGGGTCCTTTCTCGAGGAAAAGTTTCTCTCGAAAGAATTGAGTGGGAGGATGGTGGAGACTTGATGAGGTTATTGAACCGTTGCTTCAACTAGTGTATAGCAGGGCACAAAGAGTTGTTCCTGTGGTACCTACACCAATTGAAGTGGAAGCTTATGATATTGATCATGAGACTTCGGATCAAGTCACTATCAAACCTCGTAGGATGACAAGGATGCGTACTACTTCAGAGTGGTACATAATCCTGTCTTGAAAGTCATGTTGCTAGACAACAATGAGCCTACAAGCTATGGAGAAGCGATGGTGGGCCCGGATTCCGATAAATGGCTCGAGGCCATATAATCCGAGAGAGGGTCCATATATGAAAACAAAGTGTAGACTTTGGAAGAACTACTTGATGGTCATAAGGCTGTTGAGTACAGATGGATTTTAAAAGGAAGACGGACAATGATGGTAAATGTCACCATTAAGAAAGCTCGACTTGTCGTTAAGAAGTTTCCCGACAAGTTCAAAAGGTTGACTACGATGAGACTTTCTCACTTGTAGCGATGCTAAGAGTCTGTTGGAATTATATTAGCGATTACTGCATTATTTATGAAACCTTGCAGATAGGATGTTAAAACATTGTTTCCTCGACGATTTTCTTGAGGAAAGGTTGTATGTGATACAACCGGAAGGTTTTGTCAATCCTAAAAGATGCTAATAAGTATGCAAAGCTCCAGCAATCCTTCTGAGGACTGGAGTAAGCATCTCGGAGTTGGAATGTATGCTTTGATGAGATGATCAAAGATTTTGGGTGTATACAAAGTTTATGAGAAACTGGTATTTCCAAAGAAGTGAGTGGGAGCACTATAGAATTTCTGATAAGTATATGTTGACATATTGTTGATCGGAAATGATGTAGAATTTCTGGAAAGCATATAGGGTTATTTGGAAAGTGTTTTTCAATGGAAAGCCTGGATTAAGCTACTTGAGCATTGAGCATCAAGATCTATAAGGATAGATCAAAACGCTTAATAGTACTTTCAAATGAGCACATGCCTTGACGTGATCTTGAAGGTGTTCAAGATGGATCAGTCAAAGAAGGAGTTCTTGCCTGAGTTGTAAGGTATGAAGTTAAGACTTAAAGCTCGACCGCGGCAGAATAGAGAGAAAGGACGAAGGTCGTCCCCTATGCTTAAGACATAGGCTCTACAGTATGCTATGCTGTGTACCGCACCTGAAGTGTGCCTTGCCATGAGTCAGTCAAGGGGTACCAGAGTGATTCAAGAATGGATCACAGGACAGCGGTCAAAGTTATCCTTAGTGACTAGTGGACTAAGGAAGTTTCTCGGTTATGGAGGTGGTAAAAAGAGTTCGTCGTAAAGGGTTACGTCGATGCAAGCTTAACACCTATCCGGATAGCACTGAGTAGAGATACCGGATACATATAATGGAGCAATAATTTAGAATAGCTCCAAGTAGAACAGTTATTTGGAATAGCTCCAAATAGAGCATGGTAGCTACATCTAGGAGATGACATAGAGATTTGTAAAGCACACACGAATCTGAAAGGTTCGGACCCGTTGACTAAAACCTCTCTCACAAGCAACATGATCAAACCTAAAACTCATTGAGTGTTAATCACATAGTGATGTGAACTAGACTACTGACTCTAGTAAACTCTTGGGTGGTAGTCACATGGCGATGTGACCTGTGAGTGTTAATCACATGGCGATGTGAACTAGATTATTGACTCTAGTGCAAGTGGGAGACTGTTGGAAATATGCCCTAGAGGCAATAATAAATTGGTTATTATTATATTTCCTTGTTCATGATAATTGTCTTTATTCATGCTATAACTGTATTATCCGGAAATCGTAATACACGTGTGAATACATAGACCACACCATGTCCCTAGTAAGCCTCTAGTTGACTAGCTTGTTGATCAATAGATGGTTACGGTTTCCTGACCATGGACATTGGATGTCGTTGATAACGGGATCACATCATTAGGAGAATCATGTGATGGACAAGACCCAATCCTAAGCATAGCACTAGATCGTGTAGTTCATATGCTATAGCTTTTCTAATGTCAAGTATCATTTCCTTAGACCATGAGATTGTGCAACTCCCGGATACCGTAGGAATGCTTTGGGTGTATCAAACGTCACAACGTAACTGGGTGGCTATAAAGGTGCATTACAGGTATCTCCGAAAGTGTCTGTTGGGTTGGCACGAATCGAGACTGGGATTTGTCACTCCGTGTAAACGGAGAGGTATCTCTGGGCCCACTCGGTAGGACATCATCATATGCGCAATGTGACCAAGGAGTTGATCACGGGATGATGTGTTACGGAACGAGTAAAGAGACTTGCCGGTAACGAGATTGAACAAGGTATTGGATACCGACGATCGAATCTCGGGCAAGTAACATACCGATAGACAAAGGGAATTGTATACGGGATTGATTAAGTCCTTGACATCGTGGTTCATCCGATGAGAACATCGTGGAACATGTGGGAGCCATCATGGGTATCCAGATCCCGCTGTTGGTTATTGACCGGAGAACGTCTCGGTCATGTCTGCATGTCTCCCGAACCCGTAGGGTCTACACACTTAAGGTTCGGTGACGCTAGGGTTATAGAGATATTAGTATGCGGTAACCCGAAAGTTGTTTGGAGTCCCGGATGAGATCCCGGACGTGACGAGGAGTTCCGGAATGGTCCGGAGGTAAAGAATTATATATAGGAAGTGCTATTTCGGCCATCGGGACAAGTTTCGGGGTCATCGGTATTGTACCGGGACCACCGGAAGGGTCCCGGGGGCCCACCGGGTGGGGCCACCTGCCCCGGGGGGCCACATGGGCTGTAGGGGTTTTGCCTTGGCCTATATGGGCCAAGGGCACCAGCCCCAAGAGGCCCATGCGCCAAGAGATGGGAAAAGAGGAGAGTCCTAAAAGGGGAAGGCACCTCCGAGGTGCCTTGGGGAGGATGGACTCCTCCCCACCCTTGGCCGCACCCTTCCTTGGAGGAAGGGGCAAGGGCTGCGCCTCCCCCTCTCCCTTGGCACTATATATAGTGGGGAAAAGGAGGAGCAAACCAATCTAAGGCCTGGCGCCTCCCTCTCCCTCCCGTGACACATCTTCTTCCTCCCGCAGCGCTTAGCGAAGCCCTGTTGGAATCCCGCTACTTCCATCACGCCGTCGTGCTGCTGGATCTCCATCAACCTCTCCCTCTCTCCTTGCTGGATCAAGGCATGGGAGACGTCTCCCTTCCGTACGTGTGTTGAACGCGGAGGTGCCGTCCGTTCGGCGCTATGATCATCGGTGATTTGAATCACGACGAGTACGACTCCATCAACCCCGTTCACTTGAACGCTTCCGCTTAGCGATCTACAAGGGTATGTAGATGCACTCTCCTTCCCCTCGTTGCTGGTTTCTCCATAGATAGATCTTGGTGATACGTAGGAAAATTTTGAATTTCTGCTACGTTCCCCAACAGGTGCCACAACCGCGAAGGAATTGTGACGATTCTTCCAGAGTTCCACAACCTCCAGACAGTCTGTTTCGATAATCATCTCCTGAAATCCTCTTAGATTCGCAAGGCGCACGCCTTCCCGTACAGACATGGCTTCAGCTATAAGGGGCTCCGTGACACCCACAAGGGGTTTGCTCCATGCTCCCAAGAGGCGACCAGCTGATCGCGCCGCCCCCCTGCTCCACCATTGCCGCCATCCAGATGAATTGCTGCGTCGGTGTTTATTTTGATGATCGTTCCATCAGGGGCCCGCCACCCATAACCTGGCAGGATTTTTAGGTTTGGCCGAGGTATATCCAAGATCGCTAGATCTTCTTTAATGCGTCTCACAAAAGTAGACGGGTCAAGTTTCTCCTGATCATGTGTGAGACGATTCCGAGAGTGCCAGATCGCCCACATCACTATGACTATGATCGCTCGCTTTTTCTCTGAGAAAAGCTGGTCACATAAAATGTCACGAGACCAAGTGCTTGGGTGTAGCTTCGGTAGAGGGAAATCAAGTAGCTGTTGAGCTTGCACCCAGAATTGCTTTGCATGCGAACAGTGAATGAGTGCGTGAGCTAAATCCTCATCCATGGCCATGCAGATTTTGCATCTTCCGATCTCCTGAATATGGCGATGCTTTAAGGTACATTCCACCGGAATAATTTCTCTCAAGACTCGCCAGTAGAAGACCCGAACTTTAGGGATCACATTGAGTTTCCATAAGGCACGCCACAGCTCTGTGTTGTCAGTTGAAGACCCGATACCCGTCCCTTCTTCGAGAGCAAAACGCTCTTTTTTGTTCACTAGAGACCGGTATGCCGATTTGACTGTGTAGATGCCAGATTTTTCATGTGCCCATGCCATAAAATCATCACCACCCCCTGGCGCAAAGGTATATTCAGAATACCTTGTGCATCGGGGCCGATAAACAGCTCATGTACTAACTCCGTCTTCCACGTCCAGTTGTCAGTGTCGACCAACTCAACAGATGCATTTTGAGGTCTCAGCATGGGAGTCATAGATACTGTTGACGGAATCCATCGATCCTCTCATATGGATATGGTTGAACCGGTGCCCACACGTTTGATAAGGCCAGCATCGAGCGCCTCTCGACCGGCAACGATGGCTCGCCAAGTAGCAGATGCGGCTTTTGGTACTGTGGCGAGCTGAAACTCACAATCTAGGAAGTAACGGCCCTTCAAAACCCGAGCACACAGAGAGTTGGGGTTAGTTATAAAGCGCCATCCGTGCTTCCCCAAAAGAGTTAGGTTGAACAAGCGGAGATCACGAAAGCCCATTCCACCTTTGCATTTCGGTGTAGCTAGTTTATCCCATGATATCCCATGCATAGACCGCCGATCAATGGAACTGCTCCAAAAAAACTTTGCCATACCTGATGTCAGAGTCTTGCATACTTTCTTGGTCAGGAAAAAGCACGACATGCTGAAGATAGGAATTGCTTGGATCACGGATTTTAGGAGCGCTTCTCTCGCAGCACAAGCTAGTAGTCGCTCAATGGAACTGCTCCAAACGAACGACCTGTGCCATGGCACAACACACCCACCTGACGGAGACGTCGCCGAAGCCACGCGTGGCGACGCGCCCATACCAACGGGTGGTACTGTACGCTACAGTACCGCATGTATTCTCTTCTATGTCTTCCTTTTCCACGGTCAGAAACTGTTGCGCCAGCTGGACTTTCTCCCATCCGATACTTCAACGGATGTCCAGGATATAGGGTGCAGCTGAGTTTGGGTACCGAAACACCACTTTCCTAACCCTTTCCTCTCATCCAAAAAGAACAAAACTATGCTAAAAAAAAGAACAAAACTACTAACCCTTTCAAATGGAGAGATAGGCCCGGCAGAGGGAGTCCAACTCCAAGCACCAAAAAGTTGCTCCTCACCATATTTCCTTACTTAATTTCTAATATTTCTAAAAAAATGTTAATTGCAATCACATACCATTTGAGGAAGAACTCGCAAAACCAGCTGATAGCCAATTGCTGCCTGTTTTAGCCTGTACCATGAGTAGAAAAGAAAAACTTCTCAACTGGACACCTTAGTTTGGCACGCACTTACTACTCCTATCGGGACACCAGTTCGAATACAGAAACTGATCAAGCTAAATCTGCATGGACAGCAGGCAGGGAAAACATTGACCACCGTATACGTTCACACTATACCAGATTTGTAGGCCGATTATGCCTACAAATCGTTTTAGACACACAAGATTAATTGCCTTATATATAAATAATATCTTCTGGGATATCTTCTCTGAAAATCTAAAAGATACACTATAGGAGGTGTCGACATGGGTAGTGTAGTGCAGTACGTGTAGGTGAATGAGCGGAGCGTCCGCACCGTGGACTGTCCTCTGTCTCTGCAAACAAGCTATTGCAGATAGATAACTTTATTTTTACACAAAGGTAGATAGTTTTTTTTAGATGAACAAAGATAGATAGATATATGATAGATATGGCTGCAGAACAATTCTTGGATGGAAGATGAGTCAATGCCCAATTTGCACTATTGATTGTGAAAGTATTAACCATATGTTCTTCACATGCCCAAGGGTAGAAGAGATCTGGACGCACTTGGGAATGAAGGAAATCATTGATGAAGCTTGCTTTGCGGAGGTTGATGGGATCAGACCCTAGAGAGGCGCTGGCAGGTGTTCGACGGTGCGATCTAGTTGCTGTTGTGTCCTGATACACATGGTGGGAACGAAGAAAGTTTACTCGTGGAGAGTCTTTGCAAGCATCTGTTCGGTTTGCTCAAGCAATTTCGATGTTGGCATTGAACTACTCCAGAGTGAAAAATTTGAGAACGACACAAATCATCAGACATGGTTGGAACAAACCACAAGAGGGTTTTGTAAAGTTGAATGTGGATGCAACATTTGACATGGACACAGGTTCGGGGAGGACGGGTGCTATTATACGTGACTGTACAGGATCTCCAATTGTAGGTGGTAGTTGGAGCATCCCTACAATCGATACACCGTTAACTGCCGAAGCATGTGCGCTACGTGATGGTCTGATTATTGCAGGAAACGTTGGTTGTAACAGAATCCTAGTCGAGAGTGATTGCATGGAGGTGGTGGAAGTCATGCAGAACGGGGGGAACTCACTAGGCGTGGCGGCAGCTATCTATGAGGAATGCACTTTCCTTTGCCGCAATTTTACATGTGTAATTTTTTCACATTGTCCTAGGGAGGCTAATAGGGCAGCCCATAATTTAGCTCAATTTAGTAGGGAACCAAATGTAGCAGGAACCCCCATATTTTATTCGTGTTGTTCTAGCAGATGATGTAACTCTTATTTCATATCAATAAAAACCGCCAGGATGGCTTTCCTCAAAAGATAGGTGCATATGCCGAATATTGTCCATGGACTTTTTTTTTTCTGAGGGGAAGTCCATGGAATTCTTTTTTTGTTTTTCTTGAGGGGTGTCCATGGAATTCTTATGTGAGCAGGAACTGTATTGGGCCAGCGATAGATCTGCGTGCTTCGCTGGACGGCACGACTTATGCCGGCCCATGTGCGCGGGAACAACAGCCTCATTTTTGTTTTATTTTTATTTCACGTTTTTACACTTTTTTGTTTTCTTCTATTTTTACTTTTGTTTATACTTCTATAAATATTCTAAATAAATATATTAAAAAAATCACTCAACATAGAACATTTAAAAAATGTTGACCAAGGATTTAAAAAATGCTAAATGTGTACCAAGAAAATGTTTATCATGTATACGAAAAATGTATACAAAAAAGAAAACGCGTTTGAAACAAGTTGATCATGTATTTTAAAAAAATTTAATCAAGCATTTGGACATATGTTGAACAAGTGTTTGAATAATATTAATCAAGCATTTAAAAAATGTTAAATGTGTAAAGAGAAAAAAATTATTGCATATACGAGAAATGTATACAAAAAATAAATGCGTATGAAACAAGTTGATCATGTATTTAGAAAATGTTAATCAAGCATTTGGAAAGATGTTGAACATGTGTTTGAAAAATGTTAATCAAGCATTTGAAAAATGCTAAATGTACATAGAAAAAATGTTGATGATGTATTAAAAAATGATGATTTTTTATCATGTATATAAAAATGTTTATCAAGCACTTGAAAAAATATTGAAAATGTATTTGAAAAAGTTAATGTTAATTTTGTTTTACCAGTAAAATTCTAATGGGCAAGAATAGTGGTAGGGCACTAAATTTCCATGCATGCCACTAAAATTGTGCACAAGCTTCCACGACGGCAATGGCGGCCGTGGCAGTTTTTTTGGCCCAAAAAATGTTTAGTAGCGTGTGAGCAGTAGCGAACGCGGCCAATATCTTCACACCATAGCAGCGTTCCGGACTGATATTGAGCGCTACTAGCGTTGTAGATGTAGCAAACCTGCAGCGCATATACGGCAGAGACGCCGCTAGCACAAAGCGCCTAGTAGTGTCCCGCTTGTGAACGCTGCTAACATGCTGGTGTCTGGTCGTGTTTGGCGGCCCCGCTGCTACTGGTCTACTACCAGCGGGGCTGCACTAGCCGTCGGTGCTAAAATCAGCAGATCTCTGATAGGGGCTTCGAAGCTTGGTAATCTAAATTAGACGGTAACAGAAGAGAGTATGGACACGATGTTTATTCGGGTTCTGGCCCTCTTGATGAGCGTTATCGCCTGTGTTCTAGTCCTTGGCACCGTCCGGAGTGTCTCCATTATCAGTGGCATCGCCGTTATTGGTAGCTTCATAGTCAGTGTCACCGTTGCCTGAGCTTTTCTTATGATGTCTTCAGCGTCGGTGTTTGGGGGGATCTTCATCTTTTTTATCGTCCTTTGGTGTGTCTACCATGTAGACAACATGGGTGGAAGTAGCCGCCCAGTTGCCGGTATAACCGGTTGCATAGGGTGATGTCGTGTATGACATATCATCGGCATGGTTGTCCATGTCGATGGCCTCCTCGGAGGTGTAGTCCAGCACGTCGGTTAAGTCCTCGACCATGGCGACCAGGTGGGTGGCGGGTGGGACAAAAATTTCCTCACCCTCAGATTTACCTCCAATTTGGTCGTAGATCGAAGTCCACCCATCTGAGATTCCAAGGCTCTGGATTCGATCCAGCATCTCGTTTTGAATAGATAGGTCGACATCCCGCATCTATTGACAGTAGGTGGGGCTAACCTTAATTTTAGCCGAGGTGCTTCTTACCGTAGCCTCGGGGTTCTCACCAGGGAGGTTCGATACCTGGCCCGATGTGAAGGAAATATGCCCTAGAGGCAATAATAAAGTTATTATTTATTTCCTTATATCATAATAAATGTTTATTATTCATGTTAGAATTGTATTAATCGGAAACATAATACATGTGTGAATACATAGACAAACAAAGTGTCACTAGTATGCCTCTACTTGACTAGCTCGTTGATCAAAGATGGTTATGTTTCCTAACCATAGACATGAGTTATCATTTGATTAACGGGATCACATCATTAGGAGAATGATGTGATTGACTTGACTCATTCCGTTAGCATAGCACTTGATCGTTTAGTTTGTTGATATTGCTTTCTTCATGACTTATACATGTTCCTATGACTATGAGATTATGCAACTCCCGTTTACCGGAGGAACACTTTGTGTGCTACCAAATGTCACAACGTAACTAGGTGATTATAAAGATGCTCTACAGGTGTCTCCGAAGGTACTTGTTGGGTTGGCGTATTTCGAGATTATGATTTGTCACTCCGATTGTCGGAGAGGTATCTCTGGGCCCTCTCGGTAATGCACATCACTTAAGCCTTGCGAGCATTGCAACTAATGAGTTAGTTGCGGGATGATGTATTACGGAATGAGTAAAGAGACTTGCCGGTAATGAGATTGAACTAGGTATTGAGATACCAACGATCGAATCTCGGGCAAATAACATACCGATGACAAAGGGAACAACGTATGTTGTTATGCGGTCTGACCGATAAAGATCTTCGTAAAATATGTAGGAGCCAATATGAGCATCCATGTTCCGCTATTGGTTATTGACCGGAGACGTGTCTCGGTCATGTCTACATTGTTCTCGAACCCGTAGGGTCCGCACACTTAACGTTACGATGACAGTTTCATTATGAGTTTATATATTTTGATGTACCGAAGGTTGTTCGGAGTCCCGGATGTGATCACGGACTTGACAAGGAGTCTCGAAATGGTCGAGACATAAAGATCGATATACTGGACGACTATATTTGGACACAGGAAAGGTTCCGGGTAAGATTGGGACAATACCGGATCACCGAGAGGTTATCGAAACCCCCCGGGAGGTATATGGGCCTTATTGGGCCTTAGTGGAAAGGAGGGGAAAGGAGCAAGGGAGGGGGCGCCCCCCAAGCCCAATCCGAATTGGGAAGGGGGCCGACCCCCCCTTTCCTTCCTCCCTCCTTCCTCTTCCTTCCCTCTCCTACTCCTAATAGGAAAAAGGGGAGTCCTACTCCCGGTGGGAGTTGGACTCCCCCCCTTGGGCGCGCCACCCTCCTTGGCCGGCCCCCTCCTCCACTCCTTTATATACGGGGGCAGGGGGCACCCCAGAGACACAACAATTGATCATTGATCTCTTAGCCGTGTGCGGTGCCCCCCTCCACCATAATCCCCGATAATATTATAGCGGTGCTTAGGCGAAGCCCTGCGATGGTAGAACATCAAGATCGTCACCATGCCGTCGTGCTGACGGAACTCATCCCCGACACTTTGCTGGATCGGAGTCCGGGGATCGTCATCGAGCTGAACGTGTGCAAAAACTCGGAGGTGCTGTAGTTTAGGTGCTTGATCGGTCAGGCCGTGAAGACGTACGACTACATCAACCGCGTTGTTATAACGCTTCCGCTTCCGGTCTACGAGGGTACGTAGACAACACTCTCCCCTCTCGTTGTTGTGCATCACCACGATCTTGCGTGTGCATAGGAATTTTTTTGAAATTACTACGTTCCCCAACAGTGGCATCCGAGCCTAGGTTTTATGTGTTGATGTTATATGTACGAGTAGAATACAAGTGAGTTGTGGGCGATATAAGTCATACTGCTTACCAGCATGTCACACTTTGGTTCGGCGGTATTGTTGGATGAAGCGGCCCGGACCGACATTACGCGTACGCTTACGCGAGACTGGTTTTACCGCCGTGCTATGCACACAGGTGACTAGCGGGTGTCAGTTTCTCCAACTTTAGTTGAACCGAGTGTGGCTACGCCCGGTCCTTGAGAAGGTTAAAACAACACCAACTTGACAAACTATCATTGTTGTTTTGATGCGTAGGTAAGAACGATTCTTGCTAAGCCCGTAGCAGCCACGTAAAACTTGCAACAACAAAGTAGAGGACGTCTAACTTGTTTTTGCAGGGCATGTTGTGATGTGATGTGGTCAAGACATGATGAGATATAAGTTGTTGTATAAGATGATCATGTTTTGTTGAAGTTATCGGCAACTGGCAGAAGCCTTATGGTTGTCTCTTTATTGCATAAGATGCAAGCGCCAAATAATTGCTTTACACTTATCGCTATACGATAGCAATAGTTGCAAGAGCAATAGTTGGTGAGACGACCATGTGACAACACATTGATATAGATCAAGATGATGGAGATCATGGTGTCATGCCGGTGACGATGGAAATCATGACGATGTTTTGGAAATGGAGATCAAAGGCACAAGATGATGATGGCCATATCATGTCACATATTTTGATTGCATGTGATGTTTATCTGTTATACATCTTTTTTTTGCTTTGATTGACGGTAGCATTATAAGATGATCTCTCACTAAATTTCAAGATAAAAGTGTTCTCCCTGAGTATGCAGCGTTGCCAAAGTTCGTCGTGCCCAGACACCACGTGATGATCGGGTGTGATAAGCTCTACGTCCATCTACAACAGGTGCAAGCCAGTTTTACACACGCAGAAATACTCGGGTTAAACTTGACGAGCCTAGCATATGCAGATAAGGCCTCAAAACACTGAGACCGAAAGGTCGAGCGTGAATCATATAGTAGATATGATCAACATAATGATGTTCACCATTGAAAGCTACTCCATTTCACGTGATGATCGGTTATGGTTTAGTTGATTTGGATCACGTGATCACTTAGAATATTAGAGGGATGTCTGTCTAAGTGGGAGTTCTTAAGTAATATGATTAATTGAACTTTAATTTATCATGAACTTAGTCCTGGTAGTATTAGCATATCTATGTTGTAAATCAATAGCTCGCGTTTAGCTCCCCTCTTTTATTTTTGATATGTTCCTAGAGAAAATTAAGTTGAAAAATGTTAGTAGCAATGATGCGGATTGGATCCGTGATCTGAGGACTATCCTCATTGCTGCACAGAAGAATTATGTCCTTAATGCACCGCTATATGACAGGCCTATTGCAGGAGCAGATGCAGACGTTATGAACGTTTGGCTAGCTCAATATGATGACTACTTGATAGTTTAGTGCACCATGCTTAAACAGCTTAGAATCAGGACTTCAAAGACGTTTTGAACGTCATGGACCATATGAGATGTTCCAGAAGTTGAAGTTAATATTTCAAGCAAATACCCGAGTTGAGAGATATGAAGTCTCCAACAAGTTCTAGAGCTAAAAGATGGAGGAGAATAGCTCAAGCAGTGAGCATGTGCTCAGATTGTCTGGGTACTACAATCGCTTGAATCAAGTGGGAGTTAATCTTCCAGATAAGATAGTGATTGACAGAATTCTCTAGTCACCATCACCAAGTTAGTAGAACTTCGTGATGAACTATGATATGCAAGGGATAACGGAAATGATTCCCAAGCTCCTCGTAATGCTGAAATCAAGAAAAATATCAAGTGTTGATGGTAGACAAGGCCACTAGTTTCAAGAAAAGGGCAAAGGGAAGAAGGGGAACTTCAAGAAGAACGGCAAGCAAGTTGCTGCTCAAGTGAAGAAGCCCAAGTCTGATCCTAAGCCCGAGACTAAGTGCTTCTACTGCAAAGGGACTGATCACTGGAAGCGGAACTACCCCAAGTATTTGGCGGATAAGAAGGATGGCAAAGTGAACAAAGGTATATTTGATATACAGATTATTGATGTGTATTTTACTAGTGTTCGTAGCAACCCCTCGGTATTTGATACTGGTTCAGTTGCTAAGAGTAGTAACTCGAAACGGGAGTTGCAGAATGAACAGAGACTAGTTAAGGGTGAAGTGACGATGTGTGTTGGAAGTGGTTCCAAAATTGATATGATCATCATCGCACACTCCATATACTTTCGGGATTAGTGTTAAACCTAAATAATTGTTATTTGGTGTTTGCATTGAGCATGAATATGATTTGATCATGTTTATTGCAATACGGTTATTCATTTAAGTAAGAGAATAAATTGTTATTCTGTTTAAATATATGGTTACACACCCAATGAAAATGGTTCGTTGGATCTCGATCGTAGTGATACACATATTCATAATATTGAAACCAAAAGATGCAAAGTTAATAATGATAGTGCAACTTATTTGTGGCACTGCCGTTTAGGTCATATTGGTGTAAAGCACATGAAGAAACTCCATGCTGATGGACTTTTGGAATCACTTGATTATGAATCAGTTGATGCTTGCGAACCATGCCTCATGGGCAAGATGACTAAGACTCCGTTCTCCGGAACAATGCAGCAAGCAACAGATTTGTTGGAAATCATGCATACTGATGTATGTGGTCCGATGAATATTGAAGCTCGTGGCAGGTATCATTATTTTCTGATCTTCACAGATGATTTGAGCAGATATGAGTATATCTACTTGATGAAACACAAGTCTGAAACATTTGAAAAGTTCAAAGAATTTCAGAGTGAAGTGGAGAATCATCGTAACAAAAATAAAAGTTTCTACGATATGATTGCAGAAGTAAAATATTTGAGTTACGAGTTTGGCCTTCAGTTAAAAACAATGTGAAATAGTTTCACTACTCACGCCACCTGGAACACCACAGCATAATGGTGTGTCCGAACGTCATAACCGTACTTTATTAGATATGGTGCGATCTATGATGTCTCTTACCGATCTACCACTATCGTTTTGGGGTTATGCATTAGAGATAGCTGCATTCACGTTAAATAGGGCACCATCTAAATCCGTTGAAATGACACTGTATGAACTATAGTTTGGCAAGAAACCTAAGCTGTCATTTCTTAAAATTTGAGGTTGCAATGCTTATGTGAAAAAGTTTACACCTGATAAGCTCTAACCCAAATCGGAGATGTGCGTCTTCATAGGATACCCAAAAGAAAATGTTGGGTACACCTTCTATCACAGATCCGAAGACAATATATTCGTTGCTTTGAATGGACCCTTTCTAGAAAGGGAGTTTCTCTCGAAAGAAGTGAGTGGGAGGAAAGTAGAACTTGATGAGGTAACTGTACCTGCTCCCTTATTGGAAAGTAGTTCATCACAGAAATCTGTTCCTGTGATTACTACACCAATTAGTGAGGAAGCTAATGATGATGATCATGTAACTTCAGATCAAGTTACTACCGAACCTCGTAGGTAAACCAGAGTGAGATCCGCACCAGAGTGGTACGGTAATCCTATTCTGGGGGTCATGTTACTTGACCATGACGAGCCTACGAACTATGAGGAAGCGATGATGAGCCCAAATTCCGCGAAATGGCTTGAGGCCATGAAATCTGAGATGAGATCCATGTATGAGAACAAAGTATGGACTTTGATTGACTTGCCCATTGATCGGCGAGCCATTGATATTAAATGGATCTTCAAGAGGAAGACAGACGCTGATAGTAGTGTCACTATCTACAAAAGCTAGAATTGTCGCAAAAAAGTTTTCGACAAGTTCAAGGTGTTGACTACGATGAGAGTTTCTCACTCGTATCTATGCTTAAGTCTGTCCGAATCATGTTAGCAATTGCCGCATTTTATGAAATCTGACAAGTGGATAAACAAAACTGCATTCCTTAATAGATTTTTTAAAGAAGAGTTGTATATGATGCAACAAGAAAGTTTTGTCAATCCTAAATGTGCTAACAAAATATGCAAGCTCCAGCGATCCATCTTTGGACTGGTGCAAGCATCTCGGAGTTGGAATATACGCTTTGATAAGTTGATCAAAGCATATAGTTTTATACAGATTTGCAGTGAAGCCTGTATTTACAAGAAAGTGAGTGGGAGCACTACAGCATTTCTGATAAGTATATGTGAATAACATATTGTTGATCGAAGATAATGTAGAATTATTCTGCAAAGCATAAAGGAGTGTTTGAAAGGAGTTTTTCAAAGAAAGACCTCGGTGAAGCTGCTTACATATTGAGCATCAAGATCTATAGAGATAGAGCAAGACGCTTGATAAGTTTTTCAATGAGTACATACCTTGACAAGATTTTGAAGTAGTTCAAAATAGAACAATCAAAGAAAGAGTTCTTGCCTGTGTTACAAGGTGTGAAGTTGAGTAAGACTCAAAACCCGACCACGGCAGAAGATAGAGAGAGAATGAAAGTCATTTCCTATACCTCAGCCATAGGTTCTATAAAGTATGCCATGCTGTGTACCAGACCTATTGTATACCCTGCCCTGTGTTTGGCAAGGGAGTACAATAGTGATCTAGGAGTAGATCACTGGACATTGGTCAAAATTATCCTTAGTGGAATAAGGATATGTTTCTCGATTATGGAGGTGACAAAAGGTTCGTCGTAAAGGGTTACGTCGATGCAAGTTTTGACACTATCCAGATGACTCAAAGTCTCAATCTGGATACATATTGAAAGTGGGAGCAATTAGCTAGAGTAGCTCCGTGCAGAGCATTGTTGACACAGAAATTTGCAAAATACATACGGATCTGAGTGTGGCAGACCCGTTGACTAAACTTCCCTCACAAGCAAAACATGATCACACCTTAGTACTCTTTGGGTATTAATCACATAGCGATGTGAACTAGATTATTGACTCTAGTAAACCCTTCGGGTGTTGGTCACATGACGATGTGAACTATTGATGTTAAATCACATGGCGATGTGAACTAGATTATTGACTCTAGTGCAAGTGGGAGACTGAAGGAAATATGCCCTAGAGGCAATAATAAAGTTTTTATTTATTTCCTTATATCATGATAAATGTTTATTATTCATGCTAGAATTGTATTAACCGGAAACATAATACATGTGTGAATACATAGACAAACAAAGTGTCACTAGTATGCCTCTACTTGACTAGCTCATTGATCAAAGATGGTTATGTTTCCTAACCATAGACATGAGTTGTCATTTGATTAATGGGATCACATCATTAGGAGAATGATGTGATTGACTTGACCCATTTCGTTAGCATAGCACTTGATCGTTTAGTTTGTTGATATTGCTTTTTTCATGACTTATACATGTTCCTATGACTATGAGATTATGCAACTCCCGTTTACCAGAGGAACACTTTGTGTGCTACCAAATGTCACAACGTAACTGGGTGATTATAAAGGTGCTCTACAGGTGTCTCCAAAGGTACTTGTTGGGTTGGCGTATTTCGAGATTAGGATTTGTCACTCCGATTATCGGAGAGGTATCTCTGGGCCCTCTCGGTAATGCACATCACTTAAGCCTTGCGAGCATTGCAACTAATGAGTTAGTTGCGGGATGATGTATTACGAAACGAGTAAAGAGACTTGCCGGTAACGAGATTGAACTAGGTATTGAGATACCAACGATCGAATCTCGGGCAAGTAACATACCGATGACAAAGGGAACAACGTATGTTGTTATGCGGTCTGACCGATAAAGATCTTCGTAGAATATGTAGGAGCCAATATGAGCATCCAGGTTCCACTATTGGTTATTGACCGAAGACGTGTCTCGGTCATGTCTACATTGTTCTCGAACCCGTAGGGTCCGCACGCTTAACGTTACGATGACAGTTTCATTATGAGTTTATATATTTTGATGTACCGAAGGTTGTTCGGAGTCCCGGATGTGATCACGGACTTGACGAGGAGTCTCGAAATGGTCGAGACATAAAGATCGATATACTGGACGACTATATTTGGACACAGGAAAGGTTCCGGGTAAGATTGGGACAATACCGGATCACCGAGAGGTTATCGGAACCCCCCGGGAGGTATATGGGCCTTATTGGGCCTTAGTGGAAAGGAGGGGAAAGGAGCAAGGGAGGGGGCGCCCCCCAAGCCCAATCCGAATTGGGAAGGGGGCCGGCCCGCCCTTTCCTTCCTCCCTCCTTCCTCTTCCTTCCCTCTCCTACTCCTAATAGGAAAAATGGGAGTCCTACTCCCGGTGGGAGTTGGACTCCCCCCCTTGGGCGCGCCACCCTCCTTGGCCGGCCCCCTCCTCCACTCCTTTATATACGGGGGCAGGGGGGCACCCCAGAGACACAACAATTGATCATAGATCTCTTAGCCGTGTGCGATGCCCCCTCCACCATAATCCTCGATAATATTGTAGCGGTGCTTAGGCGAAGCCCTGCGACGGTAGAACATCAAGATCGTCACCACGCCGTCGTGCTGACGGAACTCATCCCCGACACTTTGCTGGATTGGATTCCGGGGATCGTCATCGAGCTGAACGTGTGCAAAAACTCGGAGGTGCCGTAGTTTCGGTGCTTGATCGGTCGGGCCGTGAAGACGTACGACTACATCAACCGCGTTGTTATAACGCTTCCGCTTCCGGTCTATGAGGGTACGTAGACAACACTCTCCCCTCTCGTTGCTATGCATCACCATGATCTTGCGTGTGCGTAGTAATTTTTTTTGAAATTACTACGTTCCCCAACATGATGATGCAGTGCTCGAATGTGAGCTTGAGGTAAGGTCTAAGGCACCGGTCGCGTTGTGGTCCTGCTTCGAGATCGAATCTGGTGCATGGACAACGGCATCCGTGGGGTTCTCGGGCTGATAGGACACCCAACCTGATGAGGGAAGCAGTACGAGGCTGCAGGAGGCAAAAAGCTGGCTGATTCGGCATGCAATACGATGATGCCGAAGGTAAAAATTTAGTCGGGGACGAAGATGTACCTGCTTCCAATGTTGTCACCGATCAGAAGATTGGACATCGAGCTCTTACAATCACAGTGTGGAATCTGTATGGGCCACCAATGTTGGTGCTAAAACCGGCAGATCACGAGTAGGGAGTCCCAAACTTGATGATCTGAGCTAGATGGTAACAAGAGAGAGTAGGGACACGATGTTTACCCAGATTCGAGCCCTCTTGATGAGGTAAAACCCTACGCCCTGCTTCTGATATATTGATGGTGATGGGGTATAGAGTGCAGTATGATCTACCTCGAGATCCTATTGAGGGAGTTATAATCTCTAAAACCTTGTAATCATGCCTCTAAGACTAAACCCCCACGGTTTACATAGGCACCGGGGATATCTAGGGTTTAAACATGGTCGGTTACAATCTAGGGATAAACATGCCAACCATTTGAATATGCTTGAAGTGTACGCCGAGCCTCCAGGAGATCTTCATATTGATTATGCTGAGGGCTAGGGCTTGCATGACACTAGTCTTTAGTGGGTTCTCGGTCCTCATCCTAGCACAAAACTGGTGGACCGACGTGCCAAACACCCCCTTTTCCAGGACACCAATACTAGCGGTGCTCGGTCCGGACACTGCTAGAGGGCAATGTGAAGGAAATATGCCCTAGAGGCAATAATAAAGTTATTATTTATTTCCTTATATCATGATAAATGTTTATTATTCATGCTAGAATTGTATTAATCGGAAACATAATACATGTGTGAATACATAGACAAACAGTATGTCACTAGTATGCCTCTACTTGACTAGCTTGTTGAATCAAAGATGGTTAAGTTTCCTAGCCATAGACATGAGTTGTCATTTGATTAACGGGGTCACATCATTAGAGAATGATGTGATTGACTTGACCCATTCCGTTAGCATAGCACTTGATCGTTTAGTTTGTTGCTATTGCTTTCTTCATGACTTATACATGTTCCTATGACTATAAGATTATGCAACTCCCGTTTACCGGAGGAACACTTTGTGTGCTACCAAACGTTGCAACGTAACTGGGTGATTATAAAGGTGCTCTACAGGTGTCTCCGAAGGTACTTGTTGGATTGGCGTATTTCGAGATTATGATTTGTCACTCCGATTGTCGGAGAGGTATCTCTGGGCCCACTCGGTAATGCACATCACTATAAGCCTTGCAAGCATTGCAACTAATAAGTTAGTTGCGGGATGATGTGTTACGGAACGAGTAAAGAGACTTGCCGGTAACGAGATTGAACTAGGTATTGAGATACCGATGATCGAATCTCGGGAAAGTAACATACCAATGACAAAGGGAACAACGTATGTTGTTATGCGGTTTGACCGATAAAGATCTTCGTAGAATATGTAGGAGCCAATATAAGCATCCAGGTTCCGCTATTGGTTATTGACCGGAGACGTGTCTCGGTCATGTCTACATAGTTCTCGAACCCGCAGGGTCCGCACACTTAAAGTTCGATGACGGTTATATTATGAGTTTATGTGTTTTGATGTACCGAAGGAGTTCGGAGTCCCGGATGAGATCGGGGACATGACGAGGAGTCTCGAAATGGTCGAGACATAAAGATCGATATATTGGACAACTATATTCGGACATCGGAAAGGTTTCGAGTGATTCAGGTATTTTCGGGGGTACCAAGGAGTTACAGGAATTCGTATTGGGCCTTAATGGGCCATACGGGAAAGGAGAGAAAGACCTCAAAGGGTGGCCCCACCCCTCCCCATGGGCTGGTCTGAATTGGACTAGGGAGGGGGGGGGGGCGCCCCCTTCCTTCCTTCTCCTTCTCCTTTTCCCTTCTCTTTCCTTCCCTCCTACTCCTACTACTTGGAAGGGCTCCTAGTTCTACTAGGAAAGGGGGAATCCTACTCCCGGTGGGAGTAGGACTCCCCTAGGGCGCGCCATAGAGAGGGCCGGCCCCTCCCCTCTTCCACTCCTTTATATACGGGGGCAGGGGGCACCCCAAAGACACAACAATTGATCCCTTGGATCTCTTAGCCGTGTGCGGTGCCCCCTCCACCATAATCCACCTCGATAATATCGTAGCGGTGCTTAGGCGAAGCCCTGCGTCGGTAGAACATCATCATCGTCACCACGCCGTCGTGCTGACGAAACTCTCCCTCAACACTCGGCTGGATCGGAGTTCGAGGGACGTCATCGAGTTGAACGTGTGCAGAACTCGGAGGTGCCGTGCGTTCGGTACTTGATCGGTCGGATCGTGAAGACGTACGACTACATCAATCGCGTTGTGCTAACGCTTCCGCTTTCAGTCTACAAGGGTACATGGACAACACTCTGCCCTCTCATTGCTATGCATCACCATGATCTTGCGTGTGCGTAGGAATTTTTTTGAAATTACTACGTTCCCCAACACAATGTTGAATGCTGCTAATTAGGGGTTTCCCTACTAGAAATCTATGTGTCGTGGTATTTTGCTGCTTGATTTCACTACAATTTGTTTTGACTTCTCCGTCTCCCTTCGTAGTTGGATCTGGCGGGATGAGAATCATGTATGTGTCGCTGATTGCTTTGTAGGGTAGATGTGTGTGATATTTTCGGGGGCAGAGTCGATGTTGTGGAGTTTGTGGTTGCTTCCAGCCATGAAGCTTGCGGGCGCTCCACTGATTTGTTCTCTTCTGAACCCATGGACAGTTATGGTGGCGAAGCGTAGTTCCGAGAAGTGGATGAGAATGTTAGCTCGTGCAACAGTGAGTGGCTTTGTCATCACATATGCCAAAAGCAGGCTGAACGTCCATCAGAAAAAATGTATGCAGAAATTTGTGTGCGCATGTGTGGCGAGGATGATTCATTAACTAAAAAACACTTTTTATAAGCACTTTTTAGATTATTTTCTCATGTGTTGTTTCAGAAAACTCTGTAGGGTAAACTGTTGCAATCCAACAGTCACTCGACAAGGTTTTGTTGCACTGCATTGATGCGGTTTCTTGGTCTGATGATCAGAGATGGTAAGTATGTAAGCATTGAGCAGTTTAAGTGTTTTGGCGATGCTATCACATTGGATACCACGTACAAAGCTAATCTATATGACTTATCGTATGGTCATTTTGTTGGTGTCAACAATCACTTCCAAAGCATTATTTTTTTGGTGGGGTGCTAATGAGTGATGAGAAAATCGACACTTTCAAGTGGATACTTGTAGAGTTTTTCCAGATGATTGGAGCTCCATAGCCACAGACAATCCTTACACATAAAAAAATGCTCCCGCTTAGTTGTGAATATTGATTTTCTATTTAAGCCTGTTGTGAAAATGTTTTCCCTGTTATGTATATTGATCTTCACTAAATATCCAAATGTCATCTAAGAAGACTAGCACAAATTTTCTATATTTTGCAAAGATGGAGTTCATTAGCTCCTGGAAAGTTGATGGGGCATTAGTAAGCCCAAAGGGCATTACTAGGTACTCAGGATCCCATAAGTATTTCGGATATCAGTGAACCAGGGGTGTAGCATTTCTGACAAAACATGAGAAATTTGATAAAAGATACTCCCTCCGTTCGGAAATCTAATGTGCATAGATTCAATCCCATGTACCAATGCATGTGCTGGCACTACATTTTGGGTGAGAAACCCGACAGAAATCATATATTTGACCTCAGGGCGAAATCAAATCACAAAATGATCTACTCTCAAAAAAGTTTCACTCTGCTGACCCTTTCGTGTGGCGCCCGACAGCTAGGCGCCACACACCACTATGCAGCGCCTCTGCCTCAGGTGTCACACCTCCTGCCAGCGTGGCAGCCCTGGTTGGGTTGCGGCCCCACAGACAGCAGTGCAGCGCCCAAGGGATAGGCGCCACACTGTGTAATGTGCAGCGCCTATGGCTTGGGCGCTGCACATTGACTTAAGCCGCATCGGGCCAGCCCCTCCCAGCAGTTCTTCCCCCTCTGAGCAGTTGCTCTATTTACAGAGAGCGGCGGCAGCGGCGCTCCCTTCGGATCCCCCCCACATCCCTCTCAGATCTGAAGTTTTGAGGCCCGGATTCGATCTCCAATCCCTCCTACTAGGTAAACTCCTCTGTTCCCTTTCTTTTCCTCCGTAAATGTGTTGCAATTTTAGGAATTTGCCCAAGATTAGGTGGAACCTTTGATTTGCTTGGTTTGGATCTGTGTTTGCCCAAGATTAGGTGGAACCTTTGACCCCCCCCACACTATATGATTCTTGTTAGTGAAACCTAGATTGTAATTTTTTTTAGATATATATGGGATGCCTAGTTTTGTAGATAATTATGAGATGTTGAGTGTTGTAGCTATATGTGAGATGTTGAATTTTTTTAGATATATATTAAATGTTGAGTTTATTTGAAATATGAGATGTTGATTTACTTGAACACATATGACATACTAGATATATATGAGAATTTACAATCATTTATTCATTGTGTGAGAAGGAGATGTTGAGATTCTTGTAGATGAATACATATGAGATGTTTAGATGAACACATATGAAATGTTGAGTGTTTACCGATATTTGAGATGAACTCATATATGTTTATTGTTTGAAATTTGTAAGGATGGTTTGGCTTCTCGACGATGTCTACGACACGAAACACCGGGCCTACATGATGTGCGAGAAGGAGATGGTAATAACGAGTAATCTAAATATTTTGCCTTAAGTTGAAATTTACATGCCCTAAGATTTGTCATTACTTGTTTTTTGCAGAAGCTTGAACCTTTGAAGATTCGGTATCACGGGGTCTCTGGTCCTGCCATGCCTTACGATGAGCGGTACACACCGTACATCAAGCAGGCAGGACTACTCCCGTGGATTCAGTTGGTCAGCCGGTCCACGCCGAATCTGAACGCTCTACTGGTGTCCGCTCTTGCTGATCGGTGGAGGCCGGAGACGCATAGTTTCCATCTTCGGACTGGGGAGATGACCGTGACGCTCGAGGATATCTCGTTGATCACCGGTCTTGCTATCGACGGGATGCCACTCTGTATGAGCACCGATTCTGATGGGTGGCGCGAGAAGATGATTGCTCTTATCGGTATGGCTCCTACCGAGGCTGAGGCTGATGTAGAGGAGGGAGAAGAGAAGAAGAAGAAGGAAAGGAAAGCATCCGGAGCTGCTTTCACGTAGATTCAAACTCACTTTGCGATGTGCCCTCCGGATGCCACTGATGACGTGATCCAGACACATGCTCGTGTCTACATGTGGTATGTTGTGTCAAGGACTTTGTTTCCTGACTCCACTGGCAAGAACGCTCCATGGATGTGGCTGAAAGCGTTGACCGTCTTCGATAGCAAATGGAGCTGGGGTTCAGTGACTCTTGCCTACTTGTACCGACAGGTAGTTGGTCTGTTTTGTGATCAACTCATTTCTTCATTAGCAATGCAAGCTTGCTGTCAAGTTAACATTGTTTTTCTTTCATATGCAGCTGGACGATGCGTGTTGCAGGATCACAGATAGTGCAGGCATTGGTGGTAATATGCTTCTACTTTCTGTATGGAGCTGGGAGCGTCTGCCTGTTGGACACCCGAAGAGCGTCAGGTTTAATCCTTGGTATGAAGATGAAGATCACGAATTACGGCGCCCCACTTGGGCTTACAAGTGGGATGTGGTTTCCGAGATGACGAACGATGTCAATCTCATGTACCAGAAGTACGTTGCCGAGTTGGACACGATTACGCCTGAGCAGGTAACGAGGTCATTACTTCAGTCATTTCTCATGTTTGCCTAAAAAAAATTCACCAATTTTGCATTGTTGCCCTATTTCATAGGTGGAATGGCAGCCATATGGCGCCGATGACAGACTTGGGTACACCCCGGAGTTTACCATCAACCCGATGTGCTTGCGGGATAGGGATCTCTGGCGTATGCGGTGCCCACTGATATGCAACTGGGCTGTTGAGTTTCATTTGCCACATCGCGTGTCTTGTCAGTTTGGTCTGTTCCAGCCTCACCCGCCGGAATGGGTGGATACGGACAAAGCACTTCATAGGTAAGACAGAATGAACCGTATTGACTAAGCATCGTCACTCCTTGATTTTGCTAATGTTTGGTTTTGTACCATGCAGGTTGGACAGGAGAAGGCAGCGGAAGATAAAGGACTGGGACAAGCATCATGCTTCGTATGTTACCCGCTTCCAGCTTTGTGTGGAGGAAGCTCATAGCAGTGCATGCGCCAAGCTTCGTGAGCATAGTCCACTTGCTTTTGATAACTACATACGATGGCTTCTTGAAAATACTCGAGTTGAGATAGGCCCGCCGGCATATAATGAGGATATTCTTGAAGAACCCGTAAACTTTGAGGATCTATCAAAGGGGAAGTACAACAGAGATGTCAGGGTAGGGCACGGAGTCCCTGCTGTTCCGGTGATTAACTATGTGGTAAAGTGTTTCTTCTTTACTTTCCCGTTGGCCGTATTACACATGTTTGAATGGCTAACGTGTTCATTCTTTCTCATCCGCAGTGCACCGAGATCAAGAAAGCAGCTGATGAGAGCCAGTCTATTCTGGAGGAAACACCGGTTGGAAAAGGCAATGATGATGGTCCACTACGAGCATTCCTCAAGGTACAAATCGCATTCACTATGAGAGGTAGTCTATGTTGCGGAGTTTCATATCTTCCACACTTGTTCATGTTACAGCGTCAGGCCAGGAAGTTAAGGCGGTTATCGAATCTTCTCGGTTGCCGTGATCCCGAAATTGATGAACCATCTGCCTCTAGGTCTGGTACACCATCAGACCCCTCATCTCACCATCAGAGGGACGATGTGAGTTCCTCATATGCTTATCAGGATGATGAGGGTGCGGTCACCCAAGAGGTATGACTAATCCTTTATATGTGATTCTCACTTGATTACGACGTCGGTCTTCACCATATTGTTTGATTGTGTGATAGGGCGATGAGCTTGATGATGACATGACTTTGGCGGACGCTCAACTTCAGTCCCCATATGTGTTCAAGCCTAGGCAGCCCAGACGCCGGTACACGCCCAACGACTTTGACAATAGAGGCAACCCAAAGGTGGTCATAGGGACCTCGCGGATGGCTAGCTTGGATCATGAGGCGGAGGCGGAGGCGGAGGAGGAAGTGCAGGAAGAGGAGGCTCGTCCATCCAGGAAGAAGAAGATTGCCTGCAGGCGTGGCACCAGGAACACGCGCGGAAGGCATTAGTGTTTGTTACTATGGAAGTGCTCTCTTGTAGCCGTTTGTTTAGGTTGATGAACTTGTTTGGTTATGTTATATGTTGGTGAACTCTTACTATTGTGGTATTTGTGTTGTCCTAAAAGATGTGATGTTCAAATTATTAGTTGTCTTTGTTCAGTATTTGTCCTAAATGATGTTGTCTTTGTTCAGTTGAATTGTTCAGTATTTGTATTTGCCAAAATGGAATCTGTTTCTGCAGTTTGGCAGTTAACAGCACTGCATTGCATTGAACAATGTGGCAAACCGCTTGTTGGTGAAAGCGAGACAACAGTCTTGAAGATCATCGGCCAACTCCTTGATACCACATGCCCTATAGAAGTTTGCACAAAAGTGCCTTATGCACCATCGATGGTGCAACTTTCTATGTCCGGGAATGTCAACCACCACCGCATTGAGAATTCCTGGATGGCGATCCGATATGACACAAATTTCCCTTTCAGCCGGTAATACCCTTGTTCTCAATTGACGCAAGAACCACTCCCAGTTATCATTGTTCTCAACCTCAACCAAAGCGAAAGCCAAAGGCAACACCCGGTTATTGGCATCACTTGCTATTGCAACCAATAAAGTGCCCTTGTATTGTCCGGTCAAGAACGTGCCATCAATGGCGATGACGGGCCGACAATGCTCAAAAGCCCTCATGCATTGCTCAAAGGCCCAAAATGCACGGCCAAATACTCGGACGGTCCTCCCGTTGTGAATCAATGTTTGGTGCCCATGAGGCTCAACCACGTGAACCATGCCTGGGTTTGTAGTGGCCATAGCTAACAACAACCTAGGGAGTCGGTTGTATGCTTCCTCCCAATTGCCATACAACATCTTGAATGCGGCTTGCTTTGCCTTCCATGCCTTGCCGTACTTCACCTTGTAATGAAAGATGGCTTTCACAAGGTCAATGACACTCTTGATGCTCATTGTTGGAAGTGTGGATATTTGGTTGGAAAGCCTATAAGCGATGAACTCGGACGTGAGTTGTCTGTGTTGTTGGTACACAAGCTTGCCATCCGCATTCTTGTGCCGGCACATGTGATTTGGTAGACAACTCACTATGCGCCAAGTGGGACCTCCTTTCCATGGCCTTGCACGCACAATCCATGGACAACTTGGCACTTCACATTTGACCGTGTAACGCACATTGACGTCCGAGTTGGCCACTTTATGTGGACGATAATGCGTAACCGAGTAGTTGTCGAGCCACATCTTCAATTCCAAGAAGGATTGAAACTCACAACCGGGATATATCCCGTTCTTGCCGTCTTCCAAATCACGGTGAGAACTTGGCCTAGCTCCAAGAGATATGCATTTGCCACCATCCACAACGGCTTCATCCGCGAGACTAAGATCCTTGAACAATGGTGTCTTGTGATCCCGCCCGAATACCTTCTTGAATGCTTGGGCCTCCTTCGGTGTGAACCCCTCCTCATCAACTTCTTCATCGGGACCATCGTCATCCGAGTCCGATGCATATGCACGGGAAAAAGGGATGGATTGGTCCATTGTCTCTTGCACATGATATTGGTCGAGATCACCCACATTGTTGTCATGGAGATCAACTTCGTTGTCATCCTCCTCGTACTCATCATTCTCCTCTTCAAAACCTTCATTTTGGTTGTTTGGAGTCGGGCTCAATGTTGGCCAATCTTGTTGCGTGAAATGAGGTTCACTCATTTGATCTTGGTTCATGGGTGGTGGAGTGCTAGCAACCAACGGGGAGGGGTTCCGGTTCAAGTCCAAATTCAAAGTAGACTCAACCTTCTTGGAGGCAAATAACTCAAGAGCCTTGTCTAGAGATTCGGCAACCGGCTCCTTGTATGCAACCCAACGTTGCTCGGAGTTCACACGCATTGTCTTCCAACGGATGTGCATTCCAAAACCAACATTATGCCTTCCCACGAACTCAACAACGTCACTTGGGTCCATCCAATTCAAATCCTTCCTCACTTGGTCCAAGAGCTCCGCATAGCTTGGACTACTCTCAAACACCATGTCAAGCTCATCCGGGTCCGGCTCAACATTGCCTTTCAAAAAGGCCTCTTTATCCACATGATGAACATAAGCACATGTTCTCCCCATCCCTACAATAATAAAAAACACACATATATCAAGTAAGTACTTAACAAAAAAATATTTGCATAAAATACATATGCCATAACATATATATGAATTAATAACCCTAACCCCCACTTAACAATAACCACAACCCTAACCATAGCATAACCCTAACACCAACATGAAACACACATAACTCTAACCCTAGCATACTATGAAAGCCTAACCAACCCAAATTAGCAAAGAAACATAACATGATTCAATACAAATTTGCAAATCCAGGCCAAAACTAGGGTTTCCCCAAAGTAGCAATATTTGAGCAAATGTGATAATTCCTATGGATGAAAACGAGGGGATCGAAGGAGATTACCTCCCTAAGGGAGGGGTTGGCTTCGAAATCCACGGTCAAATACTTCGGATTTGCAAGATTTGAGAAGGATTTGAGAGGGGGAGAGGGGAAGAGAGGAGAGGCGCAAGGCTAAGGGTTTGTGTGGGGTGGGGTGTGTGGGGGTGGGGGTGGGATGGGAGAGAGGGTGGGGCCAGCCTAAGTGGAACACAGACTGTGCAGCGCCCAAGAGCTAGGCGCTGCACATTACAAGTGTGGCGCCTAAATCTGAGGCGCTGCAGTGCTGTCTGTGGGGCCGCAACTGGACCAGGGCTGCCACGCTGGCACGAGGTGCGACGCCCAATAGAGAGGTGCTGCATAGTAGTGTGTGACGCCTAGCTGTCGGACGCCACACAAAAGGGTCAGCAGAGTGAAATTTTTTCGGAATGAGGTTAGTTTGTGATTTGATTTGGACCTCAGGTCAAATACCCGCAAGGAGTACTATTATTTATAATGGCCTGCGTCCACAAGTAGCAAGCAAAGCTGACCAGGGAAGCGGGGATGCGGCCCAAGACGCACTGGAGGCCGAGACGCCGGCCGTGGAGGATGAGGAGACGTCGGCCATGGTTGACGCGGACACGCCAGTCGTGCACGTGGAAGGTTTCTCTGGCTCCTGTCAGTCGCAAGCTGCCGCACAGGAAGTCGGCACCGGCGTGCTTCTGCTACATGTCCAAGAACTCACCCAGACTCGGCGGCGACACGTTGGAGTCATCTTGGCATATCTGCTTCCAGGTTCCCTCCTGTTGCCGTCTCCTTCGTTGGTACTCTTGCACCTAACTGTGAAATTGACATCACCCTTGGACCCAAGGTGGAGCTGCTCATTGGTGCTGGAGAAGAAGAACATGAAAAGGGCAGCCGACGCCTGAGGAAATAGATTGGTACCGGCATGCTCAGAATGGCTCACTTGCACGCGGGCGATGGTGTGCCCTGAATGACCGTGGGCGTGGGGACAACGACTAGGGTGAGCGCGTGTGTTAGGCGAGAAAGATAAGGGAAGGAGAATCGAGTCCGTGCTCTACTGCAAGGAAGGAAACCAGTAATTGCTCCCGTGATTCTAGCGGGGGTATTCTCATCCAAACAAGGTCTGCAAGGCAAATGCGCACTACATATCAAAATTTGGACAAAAAAGTTATGCACACTATATAAAGGTACAGAGGTAGTAGCTAACTTCAGAAGAAGAACACGAGCTGAGGAAAGTGAAACTGGCGACGCGAGAAGGGAAAGGTTGAACTAGGTTTTGTTCATTTGTCGTGCCAACATCCACCCGCTCTCCAGCTTATGCTCCCTCCATTCCTAAATATAAGTCTTTGTAAAGATTTCACATGAATCACATATAAATGTATATAGATGCATTTTAGAGTGTAGATCCATTTATTTTGCTCCGTATATAGTCTATAATAAAATCTTACAAAGACTTATATTCAGGAACGGGGAGTATATCACAAGCTAGGAGCCTCGACGAAGTCCACTTTATACTAAAAAAAAAGCAGTCAGTGACTGTTTGGGGATGAATTAAGAACTGGCGCTAATCTAGCGTTGGATCTCCACGAAACGGTATCCTCGCATCTGGGCCGTTGCTTATCTGAAGGCGTTGCGGTGCCTAACTGAAGATGGGCTTGCTTCCCTGACACCGCAGCCGCCGCCGCCGCTGTCCCCGCCCCGCCGCCGCAGAGACACACTCCTCTCTTCCCTACTCGACCGCAGCCACCCGACGTCGCCCATCGACGACGAGACACTAACGCCCTCGTCAGCTGCCGCCGCCGCCGGACTGCAGCCACCCGATGCCCTCCTCTGCCCCCGACGACGCCACCCTACCTCCTTCCTGCTTCCTGGTATGGCGGTGAGCGCGCGGGGATGATGGAGGCCGTCGGCTCCGGTGACGCGACAGTGCAGGGCAGCCGATTTCAAGACATCGGGGAGGGGGACACAGCCGACCCCATGACGCCGCCAGATCTGTCCCCGCCGATCCCTTCACGGCTGGGGAAGCCCACCTCATCTTTCTCAAGGCTCAAAGGACGTTGGAAATCCTCCACGGTATCTTGTTCTTTGACCCTGGATTAATTACCTTACTGTTACCGTGCCTGCACTCCTTTAAATTGGACGGAACGGAATACCTCGCTTCGTAGATGGGCGAATCACTGTTAATCTTGTTCAATCTGCTATACTGGAGTAGCAATTTATGTTAGTTCTGTTATATAGTTGAGTGTTAGTAATTGTCTCACTCTATATGTATGTAGCCTGTATAATTTTGTAGTGATAAACTAGCTAGGCAGTACATTTGTCTTGATTGTTTGAGCATAGCATAAGTGATGACGGCATAGGGCTCACGGTGGTCTGTGTAGTAACTTTGGACTGTAAAACGTGTGAAAATTGATGTCTGTCCGTACGGTACTTTGGCATGGACAGTCAATGTGATCCGCTATTCTGCATTAAATTAGATATAATCTACATATGGTAGTATAAGGGGTCGTGTACATTACTCCAAATGGATGTGAGCAGGTGGGTTTGCTTGGGATAAGGTCATAAGACTAGCAAGAATGGACGAGCACGCTTCAAAGATATCGGTTCCTACCCGCTATCACTTATCTGATCCACTTGTCTTGTTATGCAGCATCTATTTTAGTGCTAGTTACATCCGTTTTAGCCACAAGTAATATGGATCGGAGGGATCAGTACACCATGATTCAACATGTGATTTTTTTTTCTAATGACGCAACTTGAACTCAGCTTATTTCCTATGCGGCTTACTTTCTTTGTCACCTTTGGTCCTTATATTGTTTTCTTGTAAATGGCTGGATATAAGCGGATTCAATGTTTTTCCCTTTAGAACAAACTTGCAGAATAGTATCATGAAAATTCAATGAAATTGATATTCTCTTCAGGTGACAAATTATGGTATGGAAAATGAAGACGTGTTTGTGCCACTTGATCCGCGACTAGTTTGGGTAAAAAACCACAATGTGAACAGAAGGAAGAAGCGGGTGCCGTCATCGTCTGATCTCAAACTACTTTCGCTCAATCGTCTTAAACAGCAGCAAGCTTGTGAGGATAACCGCAAGGTGGCTGTGAAGGATGTAAGTTGGTGGAAGAAGTGGGTGGCGGCGTGGATGGATGCGGTGAGTAGGAAGAAGTGGGTGGCATGTACAGGCATATTCATCATGCTCATGCTTATCATGGCCGCCATCCTGCATGACGAGGACTACCATGACTTTGCCGACCAACGCACACTTTTCCTTGGTAATTAACCTCTGGTTCACGCTCTCTGTCCCATTATCAGTTTTCCTTTTGAAGAGTAGATTCAGCTAAGTTAAGCTCCATTCAAAATAAATGATTCTGATTATCAACACCGAGTACCTGTGCCCTCTGCATATAGAATAAATCATGAACATTTTTTTTTCTGTGCAAGGAAAGTCTGGTGTAAAGTTATATGGTTTAATACTCTTGATAACCACGAATAGCATTTATGCCTTATTTGCAGGGATCCCTAATACGCTGGATGTGATCTCAACAATCCCCCTCTTTTTTGTCGGTCTCGCCAGGCTCATCCTTAACCACTGCAAAAGCTATTTCAGGATATGGTGCAGACTTAATGCTCATGCTAATTTTGGTTCCTGTTTTAACTCGAATTAAGATTTGAAGCACTCTAATGTTTATCCTGCTGGCAGGTCACAGGGGGATCTCTACACACTCTTTGCTACTGTCGTTGCTTCTGGCTTTGGTTCATGCTATTACCATCTCAACCCAAAAAATGGCACCCTATTTTTGCACAGATTGCCAGTAAGTCTTCCCTAGACCTTCTATGCGGTAGATATAACATTCAGCACCTTCTTGTTCCTACTTTCGTGATATTTAATATACTGACGGATTACATAATGGTCTTTTTGTCAAGATGGTGACCGCTTTCACATTTTTTGAGGTCATTTTCGTTATTGAAAATTTGGATGATTGGGCAAGACCAAAGTCCCTTGCATCAACAAGCTACTGGTTATGGGCAGCAGGTTAGTGTTGTTCCTCTCAATATAATGCATGCATTTTCATTATTTGTGTAGGTTGCTATTTGTGATTCACCTCAATTTACTGTGTTTTTTTATAGTTAGTTTCCTCACAAGACATGAACTTATGGTAGCTCTTACTGAAAGTGCAATCTAATATGACCTAAGTTATACAATCTGATTTTTTTTCTGTTCTTCAAAATAATTTCAGGATTGTACATCCTTGCTAGATTAGAAGAGGTTGCGGACAAACGAATTTATAGGTGGACTCTTCAGATTGTTAGTGGGCATACTCTTGGTCATTTATGTGCTTCGATGGTACCTCTTTTTTTGATTCTCATGTTAGCAAAAAAGACAAGGCCAATTGAACTAGAAAGGTATGAACTGATAATTCCATAGACTGCATGATTATCTGTACTTCTTGTTTTTTATGTGTTAAGTGGAATGTGATTCAACTGCGCACACTAGTTTTTACCAAAATTAATCTGGTGAGGATCTGTGCAACAAATTCGCAATGACTGCGTCTTCAACGATGCAACCCCTTCGACCAATTCACTGATTGCGCGAATCAAGGATGAAGCTAAGCTCTGGGCAAGGGCTGGCGCCCGTGGCCTGCGTGCCATCCTCCCACAAACCTGGGATGTCCACTGATTTAGATCGCTGACTGTAACCGCTCCTCTTCAGAGGCCGTAACAAACTCTATCTTTTCAATACAAAGAAACGCAAGTCTTTTGCGTTTTCTCAAAAAAAAAAAAATCTGTCCAACAAATACTTCCCTCCTTCCTTTCCGAATCTTTGTGGTTCATCATTCATTGTAGTTCTGGTAACAATTTCACCACATTAAGGTGGGATTTGCTCATGCAACATGGTTTTTTGTTTGTGTGGTGAAGGGCATGTGCTTCGAGATGGGGAGTGTGACATCCATGATCCACACAATATATTTGAAGCATTTATTGGATATATATTTATTTAACAATCATCGATTTTTTTAACGCCACTGTCTTGCATAATTTTACAACAACAACAAAGCCTTTAGCACCAAACAAGTTGGGGTAGGCTAGAGCTGAAACCCATAAGATCTCGCAACCAAGTCATGGTTCTGGCACATGGATAGCAATTACATGCACCCCTGTCCATGGCTAGTTCTTTGGTGGTACATTTTCTTTTGGGTTTCATCTCCATAAGAGTGGCTGAGTTTTGACGTTGGCTCACCAAGTCTTTCATAACCCTCCTCCTTTACCCGGGTTTGGGAGCGGCCACTTTCTTGAATAAGTTTGCCATACATTTTTCATTGTGGTTTCGACTATGCCATGTTTCGTTGCTTTCATTTGCTTATACATTTTGTCCATCACCAGAGTTTCCATTGGCCTGTAATTATATTGTGGTTGTTATGCTGACCAAGGTGTTCTAATAATACTCTTATGTATCAACTATTCAACCATATGCAGTACATGTTTTATGTCAAGCGAAGAGTATAATTTTGATTATTGCATGATCTGACAATTTCTCTCATTTCAGACGCATGGCTCCAGTGCATCATCAACTAAAGCTTACTTTCATGGTCTGCTTGTTGGTGCCCAAGTTGATCTGCCTCTGGGTGCCCAAGATACAGGTATGATAATCTGTCGATCCATGTCTGAACAAATAAGAGTCGCCCCATATATCGACCATGTCGCCACTTTGATGAGAGGCCCAACACTATACTCATTTTCACTAACCTCCCACGACAATTGATGCATTTCATGCCATATTATGTGTATTATATTACTCCCTCCGATCCATAGAAAGTGTCGCAGCTTTGAATTAAGACTGAACTAACCTTAATTCAAACTGTGACACTTATTTGGATTGAGGGAGTATTATGTAGGTGATTATACACTGATAACTTTACTTCCATGTGTCTTCTACATCTAGTATGCCTTCTCCATGGTTTATAGTTTACTAAGATGTGGCTCTCTAGCATACGTGTCATTCTTGCTTTGATATTTAATTTTTTCCATAATCTAATTGACTTCTTTCCCACTCATGCAAACTAGGAAGTGCTTTTTCACGTGTGACTTAGGGCTAGTTCTTTTGGGGCTTATGGGTGGCTGCCAAAATAAGCTGCCCCCTACCCAGCTTACTGACCATGTTGTTCTTTGAATCAGGTTAGTGTCAACATTTGCGAAGTCGGCATTCTGATGTGGGAGTTTGGTGCTCGTTCTGTTAATCAGGCAAAGATCTCTGACCAGCGAGCAGTGTTAGAAACCCCAATTCGTGCTTGGGAGATGGTGTCGCGAATTCATGGCCTTTGGGGGATGGACATTTACAAGAATAAGGTGCATCAGTTTTTACAGAGTGTGCGGCCGGATGAGTCTTTTTTGGATTATGGGGCACGCCGGGTGTTGGCAAGACGCGACTTCTTTCACTCATTGCTGCTAGCTATGCCGATTCATTCCGTCACATATTATTTCTTGATGGTGGCAGTAGCGTGATAGTTATGCAACATCATCTTGCTTCTTTCTTGAAATTGGATTGGGAGATGATGTCGTCGTTACAGGAGCATTGCCGAGCTAAGATCATCACTGACATTCTAGTGCAAGACAGTTTTTTGCTTCTATTAGACAACGTGCATGATAGACCCTACCCAGACTTGGTAGCTATTGGTTTACCGATTCCTCTTGGGTGTCATCAGAAGGTTGTTCTTACATCGAGGAACCAGAGGATGTGTGAACGCATGGGTTGCCCGATATCAAACATTGTGCAGATGAAGTGCCTCGGGAACGAAGATGCTTGGAGACTTTTCAAGTACCATGCGGGAGTCAAAATCACAGAAGCTGATGCTGAAATTTATGATTATGCAAAACAGGTGTATTTCTGTAGAATATTTTATAGCTACACTTCTAATCATTGTTGGTGCACTAATTTGTAATTTACTTGGTACTAGATGGTTTCTTCATGTCGTGGGTTAGAGCCATATGTGCCATTGGCAAAGGTGTTGCTCGAGTGACTTGTGGTGGTAAGAATCTAGTTGCTTGGCAGTTCGCCTACAAGCAAAGCATGGGCAGAAATCTACATCCCGAGCAAATGGAAGAACTAGCGTTTGTTCTGGTTTAGGTAAGTGAAAACTGTGAAGTTGTGATAGCTGATGGTACATGCATGATGCTCAAGAAATGCCCCTGGCAAAAACATATGTATAATTCTCATTGCAAGGCTTGAATAAATTCCAAATGGATGCCTTCTTCATATTGGTGAAGGAATCTTCCCTTGCTGTAAATCATTCCAGAGTTTGCTTAGCATTAGAGTTTTGGAAACCGTTGGGATTCATGTCCCTGACAGCTCTTCATATGCATATTTTCATTTCCTGCTCAAACTCCAGGTTTGCCTCACCTGGGTACCGTGTCCAATGGATAAACTTGCACGGGGGATTTCCTTTTTAGAGCTTCAGGAGTTGCATTTGGTAGCAGCTTTCTTTGTTGATATTTTCTTCTTGAGGACAATTCAAGGGATTAGATGTAATAAAACACTGAGAGAACACATAACTGAATAATCTGTGCTAGGCATAGCTGTAACTTTAGCTGCACCAGTATTGCCAGGATATGAAGTTGCATGATCAGTAGCCTGCCTCTCTAAGTCTTGCATCTGAGTCCAGCGGATAGACTTTGATGGAAGATTTACTCGCACAAGTTGTAGTATTAGGCGGCACATTGAATATGGCTGAGTGTAAAAAGGAGTAGATAGCACAAGCCCTAGGATTTGTGTGACATTTGCACAGCAATGAAATAGGAATCAAGTGCCTTGCGCACAAGTGCATGTAATTACTATTTACTCCCTTTGTAAACTAATATAAGATCTTTTAGAAAACTAAAGAGTGATCTAAAAGATAGGCCTAGCCTCTGCTTTAGCTTTGCAGTTGATTTCACTCTGGTAGTGCACATTTTCCCCAATGTCTCTTTTATGCCTGCTCATGTGAAGGACCGCTGCTCTGGTTGGACTTCATTTCTTGTTGGTGTCACAGTCAGGAGTTGAAGAGTCCAAATGGCGGCAATTTGATGCTTACTTGTGAATATGATGTGATGTGTTTGAGGATACAATAATAATAATAATAATACTTTCTAGTATGTGTTTTCTTGACTTGTCAGTCTTCTGATGTGTAAACAGAGAGCAAAACACCTTCATGCTGCCATGCGAATGCAAGAGAAGAACAGACTTTTTGTGGATGCTAAATTCTGTGTTTGTCTGCAGTCTGTCTCATTCTGTCATTCGTCTTAGAGCATCTCCAACAGCCGCGCAACGCGCCGCGCGCAAAAAAGGCATTTGCCGTGCTCCGTTTGTCTGGTTTGGCGTGGCCGGCAGCGGTGGCTCCAGCAGACGCGTCAAAATTGAGCGCGCGCGCGTAGCTCCAGCGGCCGCGCTAAAATGCAGCGCATGCTAAACAGTGCGTACATTTTTTTAATAAAATTCATAAATAGAAGAAACGATACATAGATATTTTACATAGTTTCATAGCATAGATAGATAAAAATTATATAGATAGTGCAAGGACATAGATAAAAACTACTATTGCAGCTACAGCTTACTCCCAGTCGTCGTCGTCATCGTCATCGTCGCCATCCTCGCTGGTCGGATCTGAGGTATCGAGCCACATGTCTTTCCAACGATCATCATCAGATGTAAAGATCGTCTCACCACCATTCTCAACTACATCGCACTGGGATAACGCCAGGGCCTTCCGCCGACGCCTGTCCAACCGCTCAGCGCGGCGCCTTTGCGTCTCCTCCTCGCGGCGCCTTGCCCAGTAGGCTTGCTCGTAGGATACGTCCTCCAGGTGTGTTCGCCACTCCGCCATGACCCGCTCGTCCTCATGGGCGACGAGGAGGCGGTTCTGCCGCTCAGCGTGCTCCGCACGGTCTTGTGCCGTGCGAAGACGAGGCGGCGGGGCGACGTCCAGCGCCTGCTGCAGCGTGTGGACATCGTGGAAGTTTATCTGCTGGCGCGGCCTGCCTAGGCGCCACGCCGCCGCGTCGTACGCGCGGGCGGCCTCGTGCGCCGTCTGGAAGGTGCCGAGGCCGAGCCGGAGTTGGCCGGACCGTATCTCCGAGTAGAACCCGCCGTTGGGGCGCTGGCGGACGCCGCGGTAGCCCGACACTCCTCGGCGGCACGGCGGCATGGTGGTGGGGCGCTGGAGTGGTGGCGCGGGTGGCAGCGGAAAAGGAAGAGAAGCGTGTGTAATAGGCATGTGGCAACGGAAAAGGAAGAGAAGCGTGTGTAATAGGCGTGTGGCGCGCGCCGCATTTTATAGGCGCGCCGGAAGCGGTGCGGCAAAAAAAGCGCGCGACCTGCCGCCTTTTCCCCCGCGCGCGATTTTCCCGCCACCGCTGGAGCGCGCCGAAACGTCCCGCGCGCCCAAAAGACTCGGTTTACCGCGCGCACGCTTTTTTTACCGCGACTGTTGGAGATGCTATTAGAACTTTTGCCCGTGAGCACTCCGGGCAGTTGGCCTTTTCGATATTATGTTATAATTGGGGTCGTCCGATCTCCTTTTTCTCTATGAGAAAAGTCCATATTTTAATCTCAAACTAATCACGCGGTTTGAAACACCCTCAACTTAACACAGTTTAAAAGACAAAACCCTGGTCTCAGTTTTGGCCTGGTCAACTGGTTTTGACTGAAGTCAAAGCTCATTGCACGTTGGTAGTTTCCTCGTCGGTTAGGAGGGCCAGATGGAAGCTGCCGTTCGTCTCCGAGTCTCCAAGTATAGCCTGCCTGACGAACAAGACGACTGTTGGTCGTGGATCAAGCCCTCTCTGTCAGGGAGCCTACGCACGGCCTTCTTCTTCCTATGCTTTTCTTCAGTCAGTGGAGCATTTCTCCTCTTACAGATTGATCTTGGAGAGGCGCGTTAGTTACGACTTCACGCACACACGCGAAGCACAGGCACGGTGTCGGCGGCTGCGGCCGGATGAATTTTCGCCCCGCGACCACTGTAACGACAACGGACTAGAGACCGCCACTGAGCATGCGCCATGTTGCGCTACTACTCGGGCCGGCGTTTCCTATCAATGAGATGAAAAGCTGATCCTAGATAAGGTATTGTGCTTTAACATTTTGCTTTTCCCGTGCTAATTAATAAAAAGTTATAAAAGATAATCAATATTCGATCTTCATTGATAATTGATTGATTGGCCGTGGTTAGTATTTTAAAAGCATTTCGCTAATATTCACATACTAAGGGCATGTCCAGTGTAGAGACCTTGATGTGATGCTTAGGGAAAACATATAAATAATGATAATCACGTGGTATCTGTCTAAGAGTCACCACGTCTGGTGCTAATTGCAATGCTTTCTCGTTAAATTGATTGGATTGCCCCATAAAAAATTTGATTGGATTGCGTATGTTCTTTGCAATGTTCTATGGAATAGACAGATGTAAGCACTAGTTAGGGAAAAGAAACTAGTCAATAATTATGGTTAATTTATTTTTCTCTAAACATACGCTGGATCTGATAATACTTCCAATTCAGCCTCCTAATCTATATCTATACCTCTGTACCCCTAATAATAATAAAGGACGGAGACTTTCATATTTCTCCATTCGTCGTCTTTTTTTTCATCTCGCTGCTAAAGCTTCCTCAAGATAATTAAGCTTCACGTACGCGAGGTGGTACTAAGATGGTTCATACTAATTTATTGATTCTATGAGCCGCCTCCTGTGTTCCTGCTACGGGCCATCTCACGTGCTTTTGCTTTTGGGCTGCATGAGGCCATATGCCTAGGTGTTTACATCTCACAATCGTGAATATATATTGGGAAGTGTTTAGGAACGGCGTGCCGGCCGAACCGTTCCGCCGGTCCCACGCAGGCCGCTCGATCAAAGCGAGGCAAAGCGCATCGTACACCTCGCACTCCTCCCGATCTCCTTCTTCCTCCTTCAGATCCCGCCGCCGGCTAGCCCTAACCTCACGCAGGTCACCTCCATCCTTCAGATCCCTTTCTTTCCCGCTAGCCATCCTCCCCCCCCCCCCCGGCTGCAGGTTCCTTCCGTGCCCGGCGAGCCGGAGTTGGAAGCCGCCATGGAATATACCATCTGTGAGCTGCTGTTCGTACTCCCCTGTGCTGGAACCGTCCACCGGAGATGCTTCAACCACGACAGCTCGAGTGCACGACCTCCTCCCCCACCGCTGCAAGCATCTGCTTCCAGACAAACTTTGGAAGCATTTTTTTCTCCTCCACCGATGTTGCAACCGACGACCAAAAAAGCTACAACCGTTCAATTCGAGAGCTTCAACTAGCGGTATATCAAGCTTCAACCGGACACCACGCACTGAAAAAAGCTACAACCGTTCATACGAAAAGCTCCAACCATAGTTTGAAAAGCTGCAAACGACGGAATAGAGAAGTTTCATCGGACCACCATGAAACAAAAAATCCACACCCGTCATTTTTTGAGAAAGCTTCAACCGTTGAATTGAAAAGCTTCAACATAGTTTGAAAAGCTGCAAACGACGAAATAGAGAAGTTTCATCGGACCACTATGAAACAAAAAATCCACACCCGTCATTTTTTGAGAAAGCTTCAACCGTTGAATTGAAAAGCTTCAACCGGTTTTATAAAAAGCTTCAACTGGCTTTATAGGACGCTTCAACCCGCGAGTACACAACAAAAAAGTTGCAACCGTTGACGAGAAAAGCTTCAACCATATTTTTGAAAAGCTTCAACCCGGCAACAAAAGGCTGGACTGGCACCTCACCATTGATGCAATGGCTTCACGGCGGAGCTGCAGTGGCGACGAACTCGAGGGACCGGCGGTGAACTACTGGCGGCTTTGCGCGGGGCCATCGGCAGTGAGCAGCGTTGATACAAGCTTGACGGGGCGGCACTCCTTCGTCGGAGCTGCGACCTTTGCTGGCAGGAGCTGCATGCGGCGGAGCTGGCGAGAGCCACGGCGGACCGGGGACGGGCCACGCGGGCGACGGTGACGCTGGAGAGGAGACAGCAGCCGGGAGGACGTCCAGGCCCGAGGGCGGCGCTCGCGCTGCTGCAGAAGGAAAGAAGGGGATAGGAGGAAGCCAACGGCCCCAGATCGGACGGCTAGGGCTCACGCATCGAACAGTTGGTGCTGGACTGGCCCAACGGTTGGGCCGGCGCACCTGCGCAGATCAGCGCCCATATATATTGGATAAAAAAAGGTGTCGTGATCGTGAGTCGATCCTCATGACCTGGTCTTTCGCTCGTAGTCTCCTATCCCTAGCTGCCTTTGCTAGCGTCAACCTGCATAGTAAATAGGACGAGTAGACGTTCCGCAGCCGATCCCAAGGATAATTATCAGGGTATGTGACCACGTCGAGGCTAGCGGCAGCAACCGTTGAGGCCAACGCCGATGGGCCCACATCATCAGGAGGTTTCTCGCTCTTTGGGTTCGCTGCCGGCGCGGTCCTCTAGATGAGCGTCGTTGACAAGGACGAGGAGATCGGCAGGTCTTCACTATCTCAGGCGCAGTGCCCACATGGTATGCTAGCGACGACAGGTTCAGCCGCTCAGTTAGAACGACACGGCTTTGGCATGGGCCACCCTCCAGTCATGGTCATCGATCTCGGAAAGCGCACGGACTCATCGGCATGGTGGCGGTGCTCGTCCCAGAGTGCTCTCTACAGATTAGAGCAGCCGGGCGCAGAGTGGAGAAACGGGTGCTGCGGAAGTAGGTGTCCCATGGAGCATGGTGTGCCAGCAGCTGCGAGGAGGGTTCCTCATTCGCCGTCGTCCTCGCATTGTCTCCCGATAGCCGCACCGCCAAAACGATGAAGGCGGAGCAGCCCTCAAGAACAAGGTCACCGCACCGCGCTGAGTTCTTGTGGCTGCACATCCACCCGGGTCGCCGGAAGTCGCAAACGGGATGGCTTGGACGCGTTTGCCACCGGCCACTTCACCCTCACCGACACTAGCCCTAACTCCCAGGGACTGCGCTGCGTGGACGCGGCCGCGGCATTCCCACTCCTCACGGATGCCACTTCCTACATGAGGACGCACCACCGAACGAGTCTGAGCGTCTAAACCACGTCCTCAAGGACGTCGATTGGCCTGCTGACCCTCTCTTGTCAATCCACTTGTAGAGCAACATATTACGTATCCCTTGCTGATGGGGGCTGCAATTTTGGTGTTCGTGTTCGCCGCTGCCGATGCATATACGTGACTTCTATGCTGCTATATATATGGGCTGACAATTGAGAGGTTCTCTCTCATGTGCAACACATGATTTCTACTACACTCGCGGTGTTTTATTAAGTTTGTCAACAGTACTGCACTTTTGATTTTTTTTTTGTGTACGATATATACATACTGTGTAGATAAAGTGATGATGAAATTAGTAAGAGATTTTTTTTTTGTGGGTACAAGGAGCTAAATGTGCATAAGAATCCGATGGATTATTTTAGCTGTACACAGCAGTTGGCACAGTTTGTTGCAAGATGTGCTCTAATTATACCATTTCATAATTAATGTACACATCAATTCTTTTTTTCTTTGCGAGCAATGTACTCATCAATTCATGTGTACATCAGTCCCTCTCTTCAACAAAATTAGCTAGCTAGAGTAAATTTTGTCTTCATTTGGTAAATCGATCATGATGAAGACTTGCCCGACTTCCCGTCTGTGTAGATGCCATGACATTCAAGGTCTGGCCAGCTTCGGGTGAAGCGGCAGCGGCGGCGGCGCGCCCTCGACTCGCACGAGGAGATGTGCTAGCTAGCTTCTCCAGGGACCTGGATGTATTTTGTGGTTTCTTTGGGGTGCTTGTACTGCTGTTTGATCCTTCAATGTAGATCTGGAGGCTTTTATCACACACAAAAACATACTTGTTTTTTTAATCATTTAATCCAACAAAGGTTCATTGTTTATGGAGTAGCTCCTGGAGAATATTGTCCAGTGAGATCAGTTCATGATCCGGCTGTTTTATGAATGTCTCTATGTATTTGTTGACTATTAATTTTGTGTGTGTAAGCAGTGTTTCTTGCTCAACATATGTCAAGATCCATATAGCTTGCTCCCATATATGATGATGCAGTGGTTGCCTTATAAGGAATACAGAGGCTGAAGTGTTAACTCAAGTGGGAAGCTGTTAGAAAATGAAGCATCAACCTGTTTGTTGCTATTTTGTGGGCTTTATTGGAAGAAGACATGAGGTGGAGTACTTTTTTTTTTGAATCAGGTGGTGTACTTCTTAAGATATGATCCTACTAAATGCACACTAGAGATTACTATTTAAAAAGTATAGTTGTTCCCAAGTGACTCTTTAGGGCTTGAGAGATTGTCAATTTTTTGTGTACATGTTACTTTTGTATATTGTACTAATACAACATTTTGTAGCCTACAAGAGATCTGCCTTACTTTTGTAGTACTCCCTTGAGACAGTTATTTTGGGGCGAAGGGAGTAGTAAACAAATAATTTCATACGATTTTTATTATGTTTGAGATGCTTTGTACTATAGATAAATTTAATTTTTATAATATGCATGATGCATTCCGCAGAAAAAAAAGAATGAATCCCATGTGATTGGTTTACTACTATACCTAAATTAGATAGATATATTGTTTTCTTGTGGCTTAATTATTGGTCGACTAGGTGTAGTTTCTTTTTCAGTTTTGACAGTCACTAGCTATTTACATAGTGGCTATGTTTCATTTTGTGGCTAATCACGTGAAAGTATAGAGGTTCAAACCGCCGATGATGGTTCTGCCAACAAAGATAGTAGCAGTCAAGACGATGACTTTTTGAACGCGACTTCATGCAAGGTACCAACTTGATTCATCAGGACTGCTACCAGCCTACCATATGCCAACAGAGTTCTCTAAGATTTATTTTGAAGAAATTTACTTTTCTTTAACTTGGTTGGATAATCCACCTGGATATCAATGTACCTTTTTAAGTTACTGATGGAACAATCCTCATAGAGAACTAGGAATGTGTCTCGCACTACTCAGTTTTTTTCTCCCGGTGCAACGAATGGGCATATGTCCTAGTAAATAATAAAGCAAATTCATCTGGTGTTGGGACACAAGATTGACCTTTGGGATCGAATAGGAAGCAGGAAAGACGCCTAGGAAATGAGTCCCGAGGGCACGCTCTAAGGGCCCCCGAGCTCTACCCTTGCCCCGGGACCCTAAAATCCCAGGACCGGCCCTGATGACAGGACTGCGAGTATGTAGTATTTGATGGTTCATTCGTTCCGCATATAAACCCCTTACAGGTACACTCCAACTAACTTCTGTCTCGTACGTAGCCACTTGCACTGTCGCTACATTGTGTAGGTTAAGGTATATAGTCTTTTTCTCTCTGCCGTTCGGAATTTTCTCTCTCTGCTCCCGTGTTCGCTCGTGCCTTTGCAGCCTAGTCAATGTGCATACCAAAGTATAGTGGATCAACAACAGCTAAGCCAGCTAGCAGCCGGGGCATTTGGGTTGATAATTGCTTATGTAGTTGGGAGTTCGTTCATATATGCACTACTGACTAATCTCTCATCCATCCCCCGGCCATCATTTCTCTCTCTCTCTCTCTCTCTCTCTCTCTCTCTCATATCAAAGCCTGAAAACAAAGTGTAAGAAACTTCAGCGACCTGTATGGAAACAGAAAGCAGGTTAATTGCTTGGTTCTTGGCTGCTCGATCCGTCTGTAGGAGTGTACTATAGCAGACTCCGTGTTGCATGTCGTTATAGATGCTCTTACAAAAGAAAGACTACAGCCAGCTTTATGTGAGTTGGGTTACTCGTTCCACTCTTCCTTTCTCTTTACTATAAACGGAGGCATAAGATTTGACTCATCCATTAATTTAGGAATTAGAGTATTAAGTCAAATGGCTGATACCAAATATTACAAAGCCATTAAACCCACGACATGATTTCACTTAAATGTTTTGCCCCCACAATGGACCAAACTTGGCCTTGCCTTCGATCATGGACCAAAAATGTTGGATTGGACTTAACATGCACGCGTCAATACCAAATTTGTTTGTACGGACGTATTTACATAACCTTTGATCTTTTTAATCTCAACTGTTACGTTTGGAATCAATGTGGTATATTTCTTTGGGCCATGTGGAGGATTGTGATGGCTTGTTTGCCTCTTGTGGTACTAATAGATAAAGGATCCGAATAACTGGCCACTGGTTACCACGGAGTTGGTGCCATCGAATGATTTCATTCGCCGGGGTGAAGCTTCTAGCATACCTTTCGCATCGTTCGCTAGGGGTAGGCTAGGGCGACCTCGATTGGCCCAAAAGGCCCAATTAACTGTTTTTTTTTATTTTAAAAATTTCATGAACAAAAAAACATTTATTGTAAAAAATACAAATGAGTATGATAAATTTTGAAAATGCCATCATATGACTTATGAGAAATGTCATGATACTTTATGAAACAGTCATTTCTCTAATTTATAAATTTACAATGAGTATGATAAAAAAATGGCCGTGTGATCTAGAAAATAAAATTTCCTTGCTAAAGTATAAAATTGCCATCCTCTAGATAGAAAATTCCATGAACAAAAAAATGCACATTTTCTTATAGAAAACAGAGAAACACATAAATTTATAAAAATGCATACTTTAATTTTTTGCCAAGCTGCTTTATAAAATTTCCATTTCTCTAATTTATAAATTTACTAGTATGATAATAAAAAATGGTGTGCCAATAAAAATGAAAAATTACCATCTATTTATTATGAAACTATCATCCTCTTGATAATAAAAATATCATGCTCTCAAATAATAAAATTGCCATCCTGTTAATAATAAAATTGCCATCCTCCTAATAATATAAATGCCATGTTATTAATAATAAAAATGCCACACTCTTAATCTTAAAAAAGGCATCCTCTTGATGATAGAAAATGCCATGTCACAAAGAATAAAATGCCATTCTCTTATTAGTAAAACTGCTATCCTCTTAATAATAAAAATGTCATGTTATGAATGATTAAAACAACATACTCTTAATAAATATAACCGCCATCCTCTTAATAATAAAATTCCATGTTACAAATAATAAAAATGTCGTGCACTTAATAATAAAAATGGAACCTTTAAATACATGGAAATTTTAGAAAAAAAATCTCCTCTAAAAAACATGGCTGCTTTTAACAATGTGTTCTCTAAAAACATGGCAACTTTTGGGATTTGCAATAGCACATGGCAAAAAAGAATAGGGATTTTTGTTCTTCCAAAAGGGGGGAAATGGCATTTTTTTAGGCAAATTTTTGAATGCAAAAACAAATTTTAAACAATTTAAATTAAAATACATAAAGTTGTTCAAGCGCATGTGCTCACAGAACCCACTTCAGTCCAAGTGGTAAGCGGGCCGACGCTCATGCAGGAGGTCGCAAGTTCAGGGCAGTTCCAGCAAACGACTCCAAAAAACAAATGTGCCACAAGCCCCGCACGAAGATTTGTGCTGCGTGACCGAATAGCAAGCAAGCATTTGCTGGAGTCTGCCCCCCCCCCCCCCCACCCCCCCCCCCCCCCTTAGATAAATAGATATCGGTATAATGAGATAGTTAATGAGAATAATTAAATAAATCTTACCAATCTGCTACCTCGAGGAGACTGCTAATGAGAATAAAGAAAAAATCTGGCTGAATCAACTACCTCGAGGAGACATCTAATGAGAATGTTAATACAGTATTGTACAAATCTGATTGGTCTGGCCAAAATTGAGTGCGTAAATAATAAATGCAATAGAAATCCGTACCTATAGAAGTTATGTTACAAAATCTGCATTGTCTTACAAAAATTGAGTAATTAAAACAAGATTTTGTAAGGCCCTTGTATAGGGATGTCGTTCCATATGCTACCGCACATCCAAATCGAAAGGAGAATACACAAACAGGAGCACACACAAGCCTCTGCTCCTAGGAAATTTTGCTCATGCTGGTATTTGCTTGCCGCCTCTCCCTCTTGTCTTCCCTGTGGTGTTCTATATTTTTGCCAAGCCAAATACCATCATTAACTCTAGATCTTTGGCAGAATAGCGCATCAAAACATCCTGCTATATTAACAGTTCCAGGTGGAAACAAATTGTGCAATTACAAACAAAACAAACATGATTTTTAAATCCGTATTGTTCTATTTTATGACCAAGACGCGTATTGTTATTGGAGAAATTGTTGTTTTCACACCGGTTTAGTTTCCTTAAAAGAAGCGGTCAACATGTTAAGGACTATCTATTTCACCAAGCAAAATGATGAGGATACATGACTAGGATGGCGAGGATAGCCAAGATGAGTATAGCGAGGATGATGCGGATAGCTAGGATGATGACGATAATCAGGGGGGTGGGGATAAACAAGATGATGAGGATGAGAAATATGATGAGGATAGCAAAGATGATTACGATGATGGTCCATACAATTCTCCAATTTTCTCTCAAAGAATGGAGCCACTTACTAAGGATGAGACCGTCAATCTCATCGCGATCCTACCATCAAGTGTGCACTACTTGGGATGCCCTTTGTACACCATTCAACTAACACCAACATCGTCAAACACATCATGGTATGTTTTGTATTATTTCCTCTTTTTTGTTCATAACACTACATGGTGAGATGTCTAACATTGCGTGCTCTATTTACTTTTAATCACGGGGATCATAGAATTACCCATGAAGATGGTTTTCATGCAGAACATCACGGCCATCGGCAGAGGTGGAGTACGCCTTGGAGCAGCATGGCTTGTCGCCACTGTTCAGTACAAGACGAAAACAGATGACCACATATTGTTATATGTGGCTGACTGGCGGGAGTTTCTGACAGAAAAGAGGCGACTAAGGGTTGACACACCAGTGGTAATTACGATAAGAAATAGCAGCAACAATAACTTGCAAATGATATTTCTCATTGACCTTCTTTAGAAATAAGGTCCAAGTCATGAATATGTAATCCGATAAACTCTTAGTTAGTTTGTTAAGATGGATGTGATATATTGATGTTAGTTTGTTAAGTTGAACAAATTTGAAGTGTTAGTTAGTTTTTTCTTTGTTAAGAATTATATAACTATGTAAATTTACCCTGCACTGCCACGGCAGAGCCATGACAAGTAATATGTTTTGCCCGGTCGACTATGTCAGTGGCGGGCTCTAATTTTCAACTGCCACAACTGCCATGTTGCCAGTGGTGGGCGCCCCTGAGAGCCTCATCCGCCACTACTGGGCCTTTTGGCGCCCACTACCGATAGGCATTTCTGCATTAGTAACCTACACTTGTTGACAAAAATCTAGCATAGCATAATGAAAACTATGTTGAGGACCTTGCACCATCGAACAACTGTTACTGTTGTTAGAAAGAGCCATCAATGTGCCACCGTCTCAACCCACCTACCACTTGGACAGAAGTGGGTGTGGTGAATACATGTGCTTAAATAACTTTACGTACTTGAAGTTCCATTGTTTTAAATTTGCTTTTTTATTTGTAAATTCGGCTGCAAAAGTCCAAAATTTCTGAATTCTCCCTTTTCTGAAAGAATGAAATTCCTATTTCTCTGCCATGTGCATTACAAATCCCAAAAGGTCACATGTTTTTAGAGAACACATTTTTACAACTTGCCACGTTTTTTAGAGGAGGTTTTTTTTTATAAACTTGCCATGTTTTTAAGAGTTGCATTTTTATTGTTAAGAGCATGGAATTTTTATTATTAATAACATGGCATTCTATTATTAAGAGGATGTCAGTTATATTTATCAAGATTATGTAATTTAAATAATTACTAAAATGCTATTTTTGTTATTCAGATTAAGAGGATGAAAAATTTATTAATAAGAGCATGAGATTTTTATTATTAGTAACATGTTTTTTTATTGTCAAGAGGATGATATTTTTAAGATTAAGAGCATGTCATTTTAATTATTAATAACATGGTATTTTTATTATTAGGAGGATGGCTGTTTTATTATTAATAGGATGACAACTTCATTATTGACAGCATGGCATTGTTATTATTGTTGGCATGACTTTTTTTTCTCAAGATAATGGCGTTTTTTTTGTTAAGAGGATGCATACATTTTTATTGGTGCCGCATTTTGTATCATCATAGTAAATCTATAATTAGAGAAATCGCAGTTTTATAAAGTAGCTTAGAAATTTTAATTTTGTTTAGAGCAAAGCGTTTTTATAAATATAAGTGTTTCTCTGTTTTCCATTTGAAAATTTGTATTTTTTTCTAGTGGCAGTTTTAAAGTTTATCATTGCAATTTTATTTTTCTAAATCACACGACCTTTTTTATCATACTCATAAGAGAAATAGTTGTTTTATAAAGTAGCATGACATTTTTCATAATTCAGAGCATGCATGTTTTAAATTTTAGTTTTTCTTTTGGTTTTTATAGGAATTGTTTTTTGTTCACGGCAATTTTTAAATAAAAAACAGTTAACTGGACCTTTTAGGCCAATCGTGGTTTACGCTGGCCAGCCCCTAGCGAACGAGACGAAAAGTTTCCTGGGAGCTGCTCCCCTGGCGAGCAAAATCTTTCGTTGGGACCAACTCCCTGGTGACTGGTCTTCAGTTATTCGGGTCCATGGGTGTAACGAGATAGCTAATGAGAATAAAGAAAAAATCTGGCCAAATCTACTACCTCGAGGAGACAGCTAATGATAATAAAGAAAAACAATCTGGCAAAATCTGCTACCTCAAGGAGACAGCTAATGAGAATATTAATGTGGAAAATTCTCATTGGTCTTGCCAAAATTGATTGTGTAAATAATAAATGCAATAGAAATCTGTATCTATCGAATTTACATGAAGAAGTCTGGATGATCTTGAGAAAATTGAGTAATTAAAACTAGATTTTGTAGAGGCCTATATAAGGATGCCGTTACATATGCTACCTCAAACCCAAACCCAAAGGAGAGAGATACACAAACAAGAGCACGGACAAGTTTATGCATTTCATGTATGGAGGGGAAAACTACTCTATGCTTTCTCATGGTGCTTCTGCTGCTAGGAAACTGCGCACATGCTGGTATTGCTCACTGTCTCCCCCTCTTGTCTCTCTTCTGGTGTTCTCTGTTTTTGCCAAGCCAAATAGCAGCATTAGTTTTAAATCTCTGGCAGAAAAGCGCATGAAAACATCCTGATATATTAACAGTTCCAAGTGGAAACAAACCATGCAATTACAAACAAAACGAGCATGAATTTTTTTATCCATAATATTCTATTTTCTGGCAAAGATGCTATTGTTATCGGCGAAATTGCTATTTTCACACTGGTTTGTTTTCAATTTGTAAACAACAAAGTATATTACGCAGTCTTCTTGCCCTAAAACGTGCAAGTACTGCACGTATTCCAACAAGCAACTTCGGGAATTTCTTTGAAAATACGACAATGTGGAAATGTGTTTCCATGGTCCGTTGTGGCCTATTTCAAAATGTACGTGCTGATAGAATACGCTAGTATATGTCACATATTACAGGGCGTTTGTATCTCCTTCAAGGCCTTAATTTCTCTGGTCTTGGCTTCGGTGGGGCTCTGAAAATACATCAGCTTATATGTAGCGTTTGACGACCAATATTTTGTTTCCTTGCAGAGAACAGCTGCAAAGAGCACCGTACTTTGGAGATAGGCTGCATAAGAAAATATTGTAGGAAAAACTGCAACAGAGACTACGAAGGACATCGTGTCAGGAATGCTTATTGTACTGGCTTTATCCCCTTCGTCTTTTGTGTCTGCGACGTCTGTGACGGCTAGAAGTATTACACATGTAAGGAGACAATGCAACATCACATGATGGGGTTCATTTACACAAATGAATCATCAAGTTTGGCAATAATAAATTTTGTCTACGTAAATGTGTGAACATGATACTACCTAGTTAATTTGTAACGTGGTTGTTTTTGCATAAGCACAATCATGTTTTATTCACAGATTCCGTGTGCCTCCATCCACGGGCTAGAAACCTTGAAATAAGTTTGACTTCTACATTAGTACTTTCTTCGTTTCAAAATAGATGACTCAACTTTATACTAACTTTATTATAAAATTAGTACAAAGTCGAGTCATCTATTTTGGAACGGAGGGAGTAGCTACTAACCCTTTCCTCTCACCCCAAAAGAAAAAAACTACTAACCCTTTCAAATGGACAGTTGGGCCCGGCGGAGGGAGTCCAGCTCCAAGCACCAAAAAATTGCTCCTTCACCTTATTTCCTTATTTAATTTCCAACAGTTGCTAAAAAAAATGTAATCTCCAACATCCACCCCCAAAAAAGTTAATTTCCAATCATATACCATTTGACGAAGAACACGCAAAATCGGCTGGTAGTCAATTGCTGCCTGTTTTAGCCTGTACCATGATTAGAAAAAAAAAACTTCTCAACTGGACACCTTAGTTTGGCAGGTACTTAATACTCCCATCGGGACATCAGTATGAATTTAGTAACTAATCAAGCTAAATCTGCATGAACAGCAGGCAGGGAAAACATTGACCACCGTATATGTTCACACTAAACCACCGCCCGGTTATGCCTACGAAATTAGCAAGTTTCCAATCTATCTCTATAATATATCCTTTTAGATACACAAAGATTAATTGGCTTATATATAAAGAATATATTCTTATTCTTCTGGCATATCTTCTCTCAAAAATTAAAAAAAATTATCAGAAATACTAACTGGCGAATATTCGCTGGGAGGGGATGCCAAGCGAATGTTTTTGATGGAATTTTGAGGTGGTAGCATATGGCAATTTCTTTCCTTTTTGCCGCAAATGAATCAGTTAGATAGAGGTATTGACGGAGGTATTGACGGCACTTATCTACTTCGAAGCTCTCCAGATCAGCATTACGTACATATGCTGTTGGGGAACGTAGCAAAATTTTAAAATTTTCTACGCATCACCAAGATCAATCTATGGAGTCATCTAGCAACGAGGGAGAGGCGAGTGCATCTACATACCCTTGTAGATCGCGAACGGAAGCGTTCAAGAGAACGGGGTTGATGGAGTCGTACTCGTCGTGATCCAAATCACCGATGACCTAGCGCCGAACGGATGGCACCTCCGCGTTCAGCACACGTACGGTTGGGAAGACGCCTCCTCCTTCTTGATCCAGCAAGGGGAAGGAGAGGTTGATGGAGATCCAGCAGCACGACGGCGTGGTGGTGGAAGCAGCGGTGATCTCGGCAGGGCTTCGCCAAGCTCCAACGAGAGAGAGAGGTGTTACGTGGAGAGAGGGAGGCGCCAGAGACTCGGTGCGGCTGCCCTCCCTCCCCCCACTATATATAGGGTCCCTAGGGGGGGCGCCGGCCCTAGGAGATCCAATCTCCAAGGGGGGGGCGGCGGCCAAGGGGGGCTTGGCCCCTAAGTCAAGTGGGGTGCCCCCACCCCTAGGGTTTCCATCCCTAGGCGCAGGGGGAGGCCCGGGGGGGGGGGGCACCAGCCCACTTGGGGCTGGTTCCCCTCCCACTTCAGCCCATGGGGCCCTCCAGGATAGGTGGCCCCACCTGGTGGACCCCCGGGACCCTTCCGGTGGTCCCGGTACAATACCGATTACCCCCGAAACTTTCCTGATGGCCGAAACTGGACTTCCTATATATAAATCTTCACCTCCGGACAATTCCGGAACTCCTCGTGACGTCCGGGATCTCATCCGGGACTCCGAACAACTCTCGGGTTACCGCATACTAATATCTCTACAACCCTAGCGTCACCGAACCTTAAGTGTGTAGACCCTACGGGTTCGGGAGACATGCAGCCATGACCGAGACAACTCTCCGGTCAATAACCAACAACGGGATCTGGATACCCATGTTGGCTCCCACATGTTCCATGATGATCTCATCGGATGAACCACGATGTCGAGGATTCAATCAATCCCGTATTCAATTCCCTTTGTCAATCGGTACGTTACTTGCCCGAGATTCGATCGTCGGTATCCCAATACCTCGTTCAATCTCGTTACCGGCAAGTCACTTTACTCGTACCGTAATGCATGATCCCGTGACCAAACACTTGGTCACATTGAGCTCATTATGATGATGCATTACCGAGTGGGCCCAGAGATACCTCTCCGTCATACGGAGTGAAAAATTTCAGTCTCGATCCGTGTCAACCCAACAGATACTTTCGGGGATACCTGTAGTATACCTTTATAGTCACCCAGTTACATTGTGACGTTTGGTACACCGAAAGCACTCCTACGGCATCCGGGAGTTACACGATCTCATGGTCTAAGGAAATGATACTTGACATTGGAAAAGCTCTAGCAAACGAACCACACGATCTTGTGCTAGGCTTAGGATTGGGTCTTGTCCATCACATCATTCTCCTAATGATGTGATCCCGTTATCAATGACATCCAATGTCCATAGTCAGGAAACCGTGACTATCTATTGATCAACGAGCTAGTTAACTAGAGGCTTACTAGGGACATGTTATGGTCTATGTATTCACACATGTATTATGATTTCCGGATAACACAATTATAGCATGAACAATAGACAATTAACATGAACAAGGAAATATAATAATAATCATTTTATTATTGCCTCTAGGGCATATTTCCAACAGTCTCCCACTTGCACTAGAGTCAATAATCTAGTTACATTGTGATGAATCGAACACCCATAGAGTTCTTGTGTTGATCATGTTTTGCTCGAGGAAGAGGTTTAGTCAACGGATCTGCGACATTCAGGTCCGTATGCACTTTGCAAATATCTATGTCTCCATTTTGAACATTTTCACGAATGGAGTTGAAGCGACGCTTGATATGCCTGGTCTTCCTGTGAAACCTGGGATCCTTGGCAAGGGCAATAGCTCCAGTGTTGTCACAGAAGAGAGTCATCGGGCCCGACGCATTGGGAATAACTCCTAGGTCGGCAATAAACTCCTTCACCTAGATTGCTTCTTGTGCTGCCTCCGAGGCTGCCATGTACTCCGCTTCACATGTAGATCCCGCCATGACGCTTTGCTTGCAACTGCACCAGCTGACTGCCCCACCATTCAAAATATACACGTATCCGGTTTGTGACTTAGAGTCATCCAGATCTGTGTCGAAGCTAGCATCGATGTAACCCTTTACGACGAGCTCTTCGTCACCTCCATAGACGAGAAACATATCCTTAGTACTTTTCAAGTACTTTAGGATATTCTTGACCGCTGTCCAGTGTTCCATGCCGGGATTACTTTGGTACCTTCCTACCAAACTTACGGCAAGGTTTACATCAGGTCTGGTACACAACATGGCATACATGATAGACCCTATGGCCGAGGCATAGGGGACGACACTCATCTTTTCTCTATCTTCTGCCGTGGTCGGGCATTGAGCTGTGCTCAATCTCACACCTTGCAATACAGGCAAGAACCCCTTCTTGGACTGATCCATATTGAACTTCTTCAATATCTTGTCAAGGTATGTACTTTGTGAAAGACCAATGAGGCGTCTCGATCTATCTCTATAGATCTTGATGCCTAATATATAAGTAGCTTCTCCAAGGTCCTTCATTGAAAAACACTTGTTCAAGTAGGCCTTTATGCTTTCCAAGAATTCTATATCATTTCCCATCAATAGTATGTCATCCACATACAATATGAGAAATGCTACGGAGCTCCCACTCACTTTCTTGTAAACGTAGGCTTCTCCATAAGTCTGCGTAAACCCAAACGCTTTGATCATCTCATCAAAACAAATGTTCCAACTCCGAGATGCTTGCACCAACCCATAGATTGAGTGTTGGAGCTTGCACACCTTGTCAGCATTCTTAGGATCGACAAAACCTTCTAGCTGCATCATATACAATTCTTCCTTAAGGAAACCATTAAGGAATGTCGTTTTGACGTCCATTTGCCATATCTCATAATCATAGAATGCGGCAATTTCTAACATGATTCGGACGGACTTCAGCTTCGCTACGGGTGAGAAAGTCTCATCGTAGTCAACCCCTTGAACTTGTCGATAACCCTTAGCGACAAGACGAGCTTTATAGATGGTCACATTACCATCCGCGTCTGTCTTCTTCTTAAAGATCCATTTATTTTCTATGGCTCGCCGATCAACGGGCAAGTCAGTCAAAGTCCATACTTCGTTTTCATACATGGATCCTATCTCAGATTTCATGGCTTCCAGCCATTTGTCGGAATCTGGGCCCGCCATCGCTTCTTCATAGTTCGAAGGTTCACCATTGTCCAACAACATGATTTCTAGGACAGGGTTGCTGTACCACTCTGGTGCGGAACGCTTCCTTGTGGACCTTCGAAGTTCAGTAGCAACTTGATCTGAAGTTTCATGATCATCATCATTATCTTCCTCCCTAGTCGGTGTAGACACCTCAGGAACAATTTCTTGAGCTGCGCCACTCTTCGGTTCAAGAGGCAATACTTCATCAAGTTCTACTTTCCTCCCACTTACTTCTTTTGAGAGAAACTCTTTCTCTAGAAAGGATCCATTCTTGGCAACAAAGGTCTTGCCTTCGGATCTAAGATAGAAGGTATACCCAATAGTTTCTTTAGGGTATCCTATGAAGATGCATTTTTCCGATTTGGGTTCGAGCTTTTCAGGTTGAAGTTTCTTGACATAAGCATCGCATCCCCAAACTTTCAGAAACGACAGCTTAGGTTTCTTGCCAAACCACAATTCATACGGTTTCGTCTCAACGGATTTCGACGGAGCCCTATTTAAAGTGAATGCGGCAGTCTCTATAGCATAACCCCAAAATGATAGCGGTAGATCGGTAAGAGACATCATAGATCGTACCATATCCAATAGGGTGTGATTACGACGTTCGGACACACCATTACGCTGTGGTGTTCCAGGCGGCGTGAGTTGTGAAACTATTCCACATTTCCTTAAGTGCGTGCCAAATTCGTGACTCAAATATTCTCCCCCACGATATGATCGTAAGAACTTGATTTTCCTGTCACGTTGATTCTCAACCTCACTCTGAAATTCCTTAAACTTTTCAAAGGTCTCAGACTTGTGTTTCATTAAGTAGACATACCCATATCTACTTAAGTCATCAGTGAGGGTGAGGACATAACGATAGCCACCGCGAGCCTCAACGCTCATTGGACCGCACACATCAGTATGTATGATTTCCAATAAGTTGGTTGCTCGCTCCATTGTTCCGGAGAACGGAGTCTTGGTCATTTTACCCATGAGGCATGGTTCGCACGTGTCAAATGATTCATAATCAAGAGACTCCAAAAGTCCATCTGCATGGAGTTTCTTCATGCGTTTGACACCAATATGACCAAGGCGGCAGTGCCACAAGTATGTGGGACTATCATTATCAACCTTACATCTTTTGGCATTCACACTATGAATGTGTGTAACATCACGTTCGAGATTAAATAAGAATAAACCATTGACCAGCGGGGCATGACCATAAAACATGTCTCTCATATAAATAGAACAACCATTATTCTCAGATTTAAATGAGTAGCCATCTCGCATTAAACGAGATCCAGATACAATGTTCATGCTCAAAGCTGGTACTAAATAACAATTATTGAGGTTTAAAACTAATCCCGTAGGTAAATGCAGAGGTAGCGTGCCGACGGCGATCACATCGACCTTGGAACCATTCCCGCGCGCCATCGTCACCTTGTCCTTCGCCAGTCTCCGTTTATTCCGCAGTTCCTGTTTTGAGTTACAAATATGAGCAACTGCACCGGTATCAAATACCCAGGAGCTACTACGAGCCCTGGTAAGGTACACATCAATAACATGTATATCACATATACCTTTGGTATTGCCGGCCTTCTTTTCCGCTAAGTACTTGGGGCAATTCCGCTTCCAGTGACCGTTTCCCTTGCAATAAAAGCACTCAGTCTCAGGCTTGGGTCCATTCTTTGACTTCTTCCCGGCAGCTTGCTTACCAGGTGCGGCAACTCCCTTGCCATCCTTCTTGAAGTTCTTTTTACCCTTGCCTTTCTTGAACTTAGTGGTTTTATTCACCATCAACACTTGATGTTCCTTTTTGATTTCCACCTCCGCTGATTTCAGCATTGAATATACCTCGGGAATGGTCTTTTCCATCCCCTGCATATTGAAGTTCATCACAAAGCTGTTGTAGCTAGGTGGGAGCGATTGAAGGATTCTGTCAACGACCGCATCATCCGGGAGATTAACTCCTAGCTGAGACAAGCGGTTATGCAGCCCAGACATTTTGAGTATGTGCTCACTGACAGAACTGTTCTCCTCCATCTTACAACTGTAGAACTTGTCGGAGACTTCATATCTCTCGACCCGGGCGTGAGCTTGGAAAACCATTTTCAGCTCTTGGAACATCTCATATGCTCCCTGTTGCTCAAAACGCTTTTGGAACCCCGGTTCTAAGCTGTAAAGCATGCCGCACTGAACCAGGGAGTAATCATCACTATGTATCTGCCAAGCGTTCATAATGTCTTGTTCTGCAGGGAAAACAGGTGCTTCACCTAGCGGTGCATCAAGGACATATGCTTTCCTGGCAGCTATGAGGATAATCCTCAAGTTACAGATCCAGTCCGTGTAGTTGCTGCCATCGTCTTTCAGCTTGGTTTTCTCTAGGAATGCGTTGAAGTTGAGGGCAACATTAGCGTGGGCCATTTGATCTACAAGACATATTGCAAATATTTTAGACTAAGTTCATGATAATTAAGTTCATCTAATCAAATTATTTAATAAACTCCCACTCAGACAGACATCCCTCTAGTCATCTAAGTGATACATGATCCGAGTCAACTAGGCCGTGTCCGATCATCACGTGAGACGGTCTAGTCATCATCGGTGAACATCTTCATGTTGATCGTATCTTCTATACGACTCATGTTCGACCTTTCGGTCTTCCGTGTTCCGAGGCCATGTCTGTACATGCTAGGCTCGTCAAGTCAACCTAAGTGTATTGCGTGTGTAAATCTGGCTTACACCCGTTGTATTCGAATGTTAGAATCTACCACACCCGATCATCACGTGGTGCTTCGAAACAACGAACCTTCGCAACGGTGCACAGTTAGGGGGAACACTTTCTTGAAATTATGTGAGGGATCATCTTATTTAAGCTACCGTCGTTCTAAGCAAATAAGATGTAAAACATGATAAACATCACATGCAATCAAATAGTGACATGATATGGCCAATATCATTTGCTCCTTTTGATCTCCATCTTCGGGGCGCCATGATCATCATCGTCACCGGCATGACAGCATGATCTCCATCATCATGATCTCCATCATCGTGTCTTCATGAAGTTATCTCGTCATCTATTACTTCTACTACTATGGCTAACGGTTTAGCAATAAAGTAAAGTAATGACATGATGTTTATGTTGAGACACAGGTCATAAATAAATTAAGACAACTCCTATGGCTCCTGCCGGTTGTCATACTCATCGACATGCAAGTCGTGATTCCTATTACAAGAACATGATCAATCTCATACATCACATATATCATTCATCACATCCTTTTGGCCATATCACATCACATGGCACATGCTGCAAAAACAAGTTAGACGTCCTCTAATTGTTGTTGCAAGTTTTTACGTGGCTGCTATAGGTTTCTAGCAAGAACGTCTCTTACCTACGCCAAAACCACAACGTGATATGCCAATTTCTATTTACCCTTCATAAGGACCCTTTTCATCGAATCTGATCCGACTAAAGTGGGAGAGTCAGACACCCGCTAGCCACCTTATACAACTAGTGCATGTCAGTCGGTGGAACCAGTCTCACGTAAGCGTACGTGTAAGGTCGGTCCGGGCCGCTTCATCCCACGATGCCGCCGAATCAAGATAAGACTAGTAACGACAAGTAAATTGACAAAATCAATGCCCACAACAACTTGTGTTCTACTCATGCATAGAAACTACGCATAGACCTAGCTCATGATGCCACTGTTGGGGAATGTAGCAGAATTTTAAAATTTTCTACGCATCACCAAGATCAATCTATGGAGTCATCTAGCAACGAGGGAGAGGGGAGTGCATCTACATACCCTTGTAGATCGCGAACGGAAGCGTTCAAGAGAACGGGGTTGATGGAGTCGTACTCGTCGTGATCCAAATCACCGATGACCTAGCACCGAAAGGACGACACCTCCGTGTTCAACACACGTACGGTTGGGAAGACGTCTCCTCCTTCTTGATCGAGCAAGGGGAAGGAGAGGTTGATGGAGATCCAGCAGCACGACGGCGTGGTGGTGGAAGCAGCGGTGATCTCGGCAGGGCTTCGCCAAGCTCCAACGAGAGAGAGAGGTGTTACGTGGGAGAGGGAGGCGCCAGAGACTTGGTGTGGCTGCCCTCCCTCCCCCCCATTATATATAGGGTCCCTAGGGGGGGCGCCGACCCTAGGAGATCCAATCTCCAAGGGGGGGGGGGCGGTGGCCAAGGGGGGCTTGCCCCCCAAGTCAAGTGGGGCGCCCCCTATCCCTAGGGTTTCCAACCCTAGGCACAGGGGGAGGCCCATGGGGGGCGCACCAGCCCACTTGGGGCTGGTTCCCCTCCCACTTCAGCCCATGGGGCCCTCCAGGATAGGTGGCCCCACCCGATGGACCCACGGGACCCTTCCGGTGGTCCCGGTACAATACCGATTACCCCCGAAACTTTCCCGATGGCCGAAAATGGACTTCCTATATATAAATCTTCACCTCCGGACCATTCCGGAACTCCTCGTTACGTCCGGGATCTCATCTGGGACTCCAAACAACTTTCGGGTTACCGCATACTAATATCTCTACAACCCTAGCGTCACCGAACCTTAAGTGTGTAGACCCTACGGGTTCGGGAGACATGCAGACATGACCGAGACGACTCTCCGGTCAATAACCAACAGCGGGATCTGGATACCCATGTTGGCTCCCACATGTTCCACGATGATCTCATTGGATGAACCACGATGTCGAGGATTCAATCAATCCTGTATTCAATTCCCTTTGTCAATCGGTACGTTACTTGCCCGAGATTCGATCGTCGGTATCCCAATACCTCGTTCAATCTCGTTACCGGCAAGTCACTTTACTCGTACCGTAATGCATGATCCCGTGACCAAACACTTGGTCACATTGAGCTCATTATGATGATGCATTACCGAGCGGGCCCAGGGATACCTCTACGTCATACGGAGTGACAAATTCCAGTCTCGATCCGTGTCAACCCAACAGATACTTTTGGGGATACCTGTAGTATACCTTTATAGTCACCCAGTTACATTGTGACGTTTGGTACACCCAAAACACTCCTATGGAATCCGGGAGTTACACGATCTCATGGTCTAAGGAAATGATACTTGACATTGGAAAAGCTCTAGCAAACGAACCACACGATCTTGTGCTATGCTTAGGATTGGGTCTTGTCCATCACATCATTCTCCTAATGATGTGATCCCGTTATCAATGGCATCCAATGTCCATAGTGAGGAAACCGTGACTATCTATTGATCAACGAGCTAGTTAACTAGAGGCTTACTAGGGACATGTTATGGTCTATGTATTCACACATGTATTATGATTTCCAGATAACACAATTATAGCATGAACAATAGACAATTATCATGAACAAGGAAATATAATAATAATCATTTTATTATTGCCTCTAGGGCATATTTCCAACATATGCGTCAAATTCCTCCTTGATTCCTGCTCGAACCATGAAGTCCTCTGACGGCCATTCACAAGGCCGCACTTGAGCGTCCCTCGGTGGTTCATCGTCCGGCTCACGCATTGCGGGCCTGGATCCTTGCTTCCTTGAAGAACCACCTTGATACATTTTCCTAAACATATTTCCTCCTCTGAAAATTTTCTGAAATTTTTAATAACTTCAAAATAAAAGTGAACCAAACTCAACAAAATTGATAGCAACTACTCCCACAAGTGCCTAGAGACTATATCATCCATTAAAACTACTTTTGACCATATAAATTTGACATGCAAGCTCAAGAACAGGGTCACCTAACCAGCACAAATTTGCAATGAATAAAGCACTGGAACAAAAACTAATTGGACCAATGGAGGAGTCACATACCAAAGAACAATCCCCCAAAGCAGTTTTGTGAATGGAGCTTTGAGCAAGGATGTCGAAAATGGCAGCAAAATGAGCTTGGACTCGGGTTTGGGCCGGTTGATGATTTTTGTGGGAGGAAGGAGTGTGTGGTAGCTGGAATAAGTGGAGGGGAGCCACCGTGGGCCCACGAGGCAGGGGGCGCGCCCTGGACCCTCGTGGCGAGGTGCTTGCTCCCCCTACTGTGTTCTCAGTGCCAGATATTCTCAAATATTCTAGAAAAAATCATATTTAATTTTCAGGGCATTTGGAGAACTTTTATTTTGGGGTATTTTTTATTGCATGGATAATTCAGAAAACAGATAGAATATATTATTTTTTGCTTTATTTAATATAAATAACAGAAAGTAAACAGAGGGTACAGAGAGTTGTGTTTTCTAAATTCATCCATCTCATGCTCATCAAAAGGAATCCACTAACAAGGTTGATCAGGTCTTGTTAACAAACTCATTCCGAATAACATGGAACCGGAGAATTTTCGAATAACACTAGGTTACCTCAACGGGGATATGCATGTCCCCAACAATAAGGATATCATATTTCTTCTTGACGGTAGGAAGAGGAAATTCAAAACCTCCAATAGTAATTGTTGAAATTTTCCAATAGAATTGATACTGTGGACTTGAGGTTGTTTCCTTGGAAAGTGTAACGTATGCTCATTACCATTAACATGAAAAGTGACATTGCCTTTGGTGCAATCAATAACAGCCCCTGCAGTATTCAAAAAGGGTCTTCCAAGAATAATAGACATACTATCGTCCTCGGGAATATCAAGAATAATAAAGTCCGTTAAAATAGTAACGTTTGCAACCACAACAGACACATCCTCACAAATACTGACAGTTATAGCAGTTGATTTATCAGTCATTTGTAAAGATATTTCAGTAGGTGTCAACTTATTCAAATCGAGTCTACGATATAAAGAGAGAGGCATAACACTGACACCGGCTCCAAGATCACATAAAGCAGTTTTAACACAGTTTCTTTTAATGGAGCATGGTATAGTTGGTACTCCTGGATCTCCAAGTTTCTTCGGTATTCCACCCTTAAAAGTATAATTAGCAAGCATGGTGGAAATTTCAGCTTCCGGTATCTTTCTTTTATTAGTAACAATTTCCTTCATATATTTAGCATAAGGATTCATTTTGAGCATGTCAGTCAAACGCATACGCAAAAAGATAGGTCTAATCATTCAGCAAAGTGCTCAAAATCCTCATCATCCTTTTTCTTGGATGGTTTAGGAGGAAAAGGCATGGGTTTCTGAACCCATGGTTCTCTTTCTTTACCGTGCTTCTTAGCAACAAAGTCTCTCTTATCATAACGTTGATTCTTTGATTGCGGGTTATCAAGATCAATAGCAGGTTCAATTTCTACATCATTATTATTGCTAGGTTGAGCATCAATATGAACATCATCATTAACATTATCACTAGGTTCATGTTCATTACCAGCTTGTGTTTCAGCATCAGAAATAGAAATATCATTGGGATTCTCAGGAGTGTCTACAACAGGTTCACTAGAAGCATGCAAAGTCCTATCATTTTTCTTTTTCTTCCTCTTAGAAGGACTAGGTGCATCTACATTAGTTCGCTGAGAATCTTGCTCAATTCTCTTAGGATGACCTTCAGGATACAAAGGTTCCTGATTCACTTTACCTCCTCTAGTTGCAACCCTAACAACAAAGTCATTATTTTTACTATTCAATTCATTGAGCAAATCATTCTGAGCTTTAAGTACTTGTTCTACTTGAGTGGTAACCATTGAAGCATGTTTACTAATAAGTTTAAGTTCACCTTTAAGATTGGCCATATAATCATTCAAGTATTCAATAATGTAAGCATTATGTTTCAATTGTCTACCAACATAAGCATTAAAGTCTTCTTGCTTAACCATAAAGTTATCAAATTCATCCAAACATTGGCTAGCAAACTTAGCAGGAGGGATTTCAGCTTTATCATATCTATAGAGAGAATTTACCTTTACTACCTGTGTTGGGTTATCAAGACCATGTATTTCTTCAACATGCGGCAAATTAAGACCATGTATTTCTTCAATAGGAGGTAAATTCTTAACATCTTCAGCTTTTATACCTTTTTCTTTCATAGATTTCTTTGCCTCTTGCATATCTTCAGGGCTGAGGAATAGAATACCCCTTTTCTTCGGAGTTGGCTTAGGAGTTGGTTCAGAAAGTGTCCAATTACTTTCATTAGTCAACACATTATTCAATAGAATTTCAGCTTGATCAACAATTCTTTCCCTGAAAACACAACCAACACAACTATCCAGGTGGTCTCTGGAAGCATCGGTTAGTCCATTATAAAAGATATCAAGTATTTCATTCTTCTTGAGAGGATGATGAGGCAAATCATTAAGTAGTTGGAGAAGCCTCCCCCAAGCTTGTGGGAGACTCTCTTCTTCAATTTGCATAAAATTATATATTTCCCTTAAAGCATCTTGTTTCTTATGAGCGGGGAAATATTTAGCAGAAAAGTAGTAAATCATATCCTGGGGACTACGCACACAACCAGGATCAAGAGAATTAAATCATATCTTAGCATCACCCTTTAATGAGAACAAAAATAATTTAAGGATATAATAGTAGCGAGTTTTCTCATCATTAGTGAACAGGGTAGCTATATCATTTAATTTAGTAAGATGTGCCACAAGAGTGTCAGATTCATATCCATAGAAAGGATCAGGTTCAACCAAAGTAATTATATCAGGATCAACAGAGAAATCATAATCCTTATCAATAATAAAGATAGGTGAAGTAGCATAAGCAGGATTATATTTCATTCTAGCATTCAGAGATTTTTGTTTCAGCTTAGCTACTAGTTTCTTAAGATCACTCCTATCATTGCAAGCAAGAAAGTCTCTAGCAGTTTCTTCATCCATAACATAACCCTCAGGAACAACAGGCAATTCATATCTAGGGGGAGAATCTTCATCATCACTTTCATCAATATTACCAGTTTCAATAATTTCATTCTCTCTAGCCCTAGCAAGTTGTTCATCAAGAAATTCACCAAGTGGCACAGTGGTATCAAGCATAGAAGTAGTTTCATCATAAGTATCATGCATAGCAGAAGTGGCATCATCAATAACATGTGACATATCAGAATTAATAGCAGAAGCAGGTTTAGGTGTCACAAGTTTACTCAAAACAGAAGGTGAATCAAGTGCAGAGCTAGATGGAAGTTCCTTACCTCCCCTCGTAGTTGAGGGAAAAATCTTGGTTCTTTGATCTTTCAAGTTCTTCATAATGATAAGCAGATATAAATTCCAAGTGACTCAAAGAATAGAGCTATGCTCCCCGGCAATGGCGCCAGAAAATAGTCTTGATAACCCACAAGTATAGGGGATCGCAACAGTTTTCGAGGGTAGAGTATTCAACCCAAATTTATTGATTCGACACAGGGGGAGCCAAAGAATATTCTCAAGTATTAGCAGCTGAGTTGTCAATTCAACCACACCTGGAAACTTAATATCTGCAGCAAAGTGTTTAGTAGCAAAGTAATATGATAGTAGTGGTAACGGTGGCAAAAGGTAATGGTAGCAAAAGTAATATTTTTGGGTTTTGTAGTGATTGTAATAGTAGTAACGAAAAAGTAAATAAGCGAAGAACAATATATGGAAAAGCTCGTAGGCATTGGATCGGTGATGAAGAATTATGCCGGATGCGATCGATCATGTAATAGTCATAACCTAGGGTGACACAAAACTAGCTCCAGTTCATCAATGTAATGTAGGCATGTATTCCGAATATAGTCATACATGCTTATGGAAAAGAACTTGCATGACATATTTTGTCCTACCCTCCCGTGGCATCGGGTCCTATTGGAAACTAAGGAATATTAAGGCCTCCTTTTAATAGAGTACCGGACCAAAGCATTAACACATGGTGAATACATAAACTCCTCAAACTACGGTCATCATCGGGAGTGGTCCCGATTATTGTCACTTTGAGGTTGCCGGATCATAACACATAGTAGGTGACTATAGACTTGCAAGATAGGATCAAGAACTCACATACATTCATGAAAGCATAATAGGTTCAGATCTAAAATCATGGCACTCGGGCCCTAGTGACAAGTATTAAGCATAGCAAAGTCATAGAAACATCAATATCAGAACATAGTGGATACTAGGGATCAAACCCTAACAAAACTAACTCGATTACATGATAAATCTCATCCAACCCATCACCGTCCAGCAAGCCTACAATGGAATTACTCACGCACGGCGGTGAGCATCATGAAATTGGTGATGGAGGAAGGTTGATGATGACGATGGTGATGGATTCCCCTCTCCGGAGCCCCGAACGGACTCCAGATCAGCCCTCCCGAGAGAGTTTAGGGCTTGGCGGTGGCTCCATATCGTAAAACGCGATGAATCCTTCTCTCTGCTTTTTCTCTCCCCAAAAGTGAATGTATGGAGTCAGGGTTGAGGTCGGTGGAGCGTCAGGGGGCCCACGAGGTAGGGGGCGCGCCCCCACCCTCGTGGACAGGTGGAGCCCCCCCTGACGTGGATCCTTCTTCTAGTATTTTTTTATATTCCAAAATAATTCTTCGTTGATTTTCAGATCATTTCGAGAAACTTTATTTCTGCACAAAAATAATACCATGGCAATTCTGCTGAAAACAACGTCAGTCCGGATTAGTTCCATTCAAATCATGCAAGTTAGAGTCCAAAACAAGGGCAAAAGTGTTTGAAAAAGTAGATACGACGGAGACGTATCAATGATGCTCGTGCTTCGCGCCACCGAGCATTAACAACCCTCTTTACAATCATTGGCACAGTCGTGTCAGCTCACCTTGGAGTTTCCACCCTATCACAATCCTCGTGTCTAGCACTCTCGAATTCCCATCCACCATTGTCGGGCGTCGGACACGGGGAGGAGGGGGAGGGGGGTCTTACTGTCTTCACGACCCCTTTTCTTACTGCTACCTCAACCTGCCCAAGTTCACCCCCAAGGCCTCTAGTGAGTTGTGCCTCGTGATCCTTCTCTTTCTCTTTTTCACGATCCAAATTGTCCGCCATAGCCCAAGAAAGCCGCCCCAGCCAAGAGACTGTGAGAGAGAGAGAGAGAAAGAGAGAGAGAGAGTCCAACTCCAAGCATGAAACTAATGGAGACTGGATTTTCTCCCATGCACGGGTGCATGGTCCTCTGTACAAGTAGCACATATACTCTGTCATAAGAATTGTCCTAGATCATTAATGATGGAATAGTGATACATGGGCCCTGTAATGCAAAAATTATCCCATGTGAGCAATCAACTATCCATACAAAAGCTAGCATTTTATTTTCTTGTGAGATATTCTTTTGTTGATAATCTTTTGAATAAAAATCTCATTTTGAAATCTTCTTATATATTTGAATATATTTTAAGAGAGTTTAAATTTCATGAACATATTTCACTCATTTCAAAATACTAGTTTGACTCATTGAAAAAAACCTATTTCACTCATTGAAAAATCCCACTTATTTCAAAATGCTGAGTTTACTCAGTACAAACACCGCTTTTACTAACTCAAGATGAAAACTTAATTTCACATAATTTAGAATAATAATTTGACTAATTTCAAGACAATAATTTGACTCACTTTTTTTGTACTACACACATTAAAAATCATTTCAGCCATATATCTAGTGAAAAGTGTATCGAAACATTATGATTTTAACGTGTTCGGAATGTATCCAAGGTTGATCTTATTCTAAAGGTCTTGATGTGAGGAGTTGAAATATATATATTTTAAAAAAAAAGGGTTTTGGTTTTAAAGATATGAACCATCTAAACTGTGATAAGGGAAGTAAAAGTGATGGATTTTGAGACGAAGAGGGGAGAGATATTGTCAGACATGGATGTGTCATTGTAACTTGTTGTGAACAGGAAAAGAGAGAAAGAAGGACGCATGCATGGCATAAAGTGGATTGATAACTAGGTGGTGATACGAGGCTATTAATGTGAATGGTAGATACACGCGTATACGAGGAAGGCTAGCTTGCATGCACTGATCTCCATCAGAACCAACGACGCATGCATGCACCGGACCTCCTGTGCATGGCAGAATAGCTTTTCTCAAATTAATGTTGCCCATTGCACCATTTTCTCCTAAATTAATTTCCAATGACATGCCATTTGAGGAAGAAGGCGCAAAAACTAGCTGGTTGTGAATTGCTGCCAGCTTTAGCCTGTGCTGTCGTAATAAAACTCCCCAATTGGACAGCTTAGTTTGGCACTCACTTAGTACCCGAATCTGGAAAATCAATATGAATTCAGAAACTAATGAAGCTATCTCATGCATGGACAGCACACACACACACACACACACACACACACACACACACACACACACAGAGAGAGAGAGAGAGAGAGGAAGAAGATTTGACCAGCGGCTACCCCTCCACTCCAAAGTTAGCAAGCTTCCAATCTTGTCTATACATACGAGTATATATATCCTTTAGCTACACACAAGGTTAATAGCTCTATATAAATAGAATACTATGATTTGGGGCAATTTTATTTAGGGAACATTTGGGACAATTAATACTTGTGTTTCTCTGAAATACTGTGTATATATGGGACAATAAATTTGGAGAGTGAGTAGGTGGGTGAGTGGAGTGTGTGACGCAAAAGAAATCAATCTCTGAAGATGAGATGGATAGGTCAAATCAAGGCCGGAGACTTCCTCTTCTGTGAACTCACGCCGGTGTCTCGCCGGCCTACATAAGCCGACCTGACCAAACACAGAGCTGCACCCATCCCGTTTCCATTGGTCCAACCGAACGTCGGCATGGCCTCGAAGCTCCCCGACACGACCAAGAGCCTCGGTGCTGGCGCCATGGACGTTGAGGACGGCAGCGGCGGCGGCGGCAAGAAGGTGGCTGGTAAGTGGCCAGGCTTCGTCCACTTCTTCTTCGTCCTCACCGTCGTCATGTGCGCGCTCGTCTACGCCCCGCGTTTCCTGTCGCCCGCCGTGTCCGTCGACTTCTTGGGGCTGCGCCAGCCGGCATTGGGTAGAGCAGCGGAAGGACAAGGACAGGGCGTGCACGGCGGCCGCGTCAATGAGGGCGAGGCGCTGGTCCTCGACAACCAGGTGGGCTCCCCGTGCGCGTCCATGGGAGGCCATGGCATCTGCTGCGACCGCTCGGACTACAACACCGACGTGTGCTTCATGGCCGGCGACGTGCGCACGGACGCCGCGTCCCTCTCGTTGCTGCTCTACCCGCCGCCCAACGGCACCGCCAACGCCAACGCCAACGCTACCGTGGCGGAGAAGGAGGAGGTGGTGCGGCCCTACACGCGCAAGTGGGAGAAGGGCGTGATGGCGAACATCCAGGAGGTGCGGCTCCGCGCGGCCCGGCCGGACGAGGCCGACGGGCACCGGTGCGACGTGCGGCACGACGCGCCGGCGCTGGTGATGACGGCGGGCGGGTACACGGGGAACCTGTTCCACACGTTCAACGACGGGTTCCTGCCGGCGTGGCTGACGGTGCAGCACCTCCGCCGGCGCGTGGTCCTTGCCGTGCTCGTGTACAACCCGTGGTGGGCCGGCACGTTCCCGGAGCTCGTGCCCGGGCTCTCGCGCCACCACGTGATCGACCTCCTGCACGACAAGCGCACGCACTGCTTCCCGGGCGCCATCGTGGGGAGCCGCTTCCACGGCATTCTCGCCGTCGACCCGGCTCGGACCCGGGACAACCGGACCCTGGTCGACTTCCACGACTTCCTCGCCGGCGCGTACAAGGACGATGGCGCGACGGAACCGCACACCACGTCGCCGGCGCCCCAGCAGCGGCGGCGGCGCCCGAGGCTGGGCCTGTACTCGCGCAAGGGCACGCGGGTGATCGAGAACGAGGCGGCGGTGGCGCGGCTGGCGGTATCGGTGGGGTTCGACGTGTCGATCCTGGAGACGGCGAACGGGGCGCCGCTGTCGTCGGAGTACGCGGCGGTGAGCGCGTGCGACGTGCTGGCGGGCGTGCACGGCGCGGACCTGACGAAGCTGCTCTTCCTCCGGCCGGGCCGCGCCGCGCTGCTGCAGGTGGCGCCGCTGGGTGTGCCGGCCGTGGCGCGCGGGTGCTACGAGAAGGCGACGACGATGATGGGGATGCAGTACGAGCAGTGCGACGCGGCGGCGAACGAGAGCTCGCTGGTCCGGAAGTACGCGGCGGACGACGTGGTGCTGCGCGACCCGGAGGCGGCGAAGCAGGGGGGCGGGTGGGACCTCATCGCGCGCGTGTACCTCAGCGGCCAGAACGTGAGCCTCGATCTGGACCGGTTCGGCGACACCCTGAGGAGGCTGCACGCCCGCGCCCTGCGGCTGCCGGTGGCAGGTCCGTAGGTCGCCGACTAGCCGCCCATCGGTCGGCGACGAGCTGCTGCAAGCTAACCGAGAGTTGCGTACGTGACAGGGCGCTGGATCGTAACCATTTGGTTTTTGAGGGGTACAACCATTTTGTTTTTTTAGGTTCCTGTTCGACAGCACAGATCATTTTTCACTTTCAGAAAAGACCATTCAATTCAGTTTTGGGTTTGTTTGTATTTGTGGATGTCTCGAAATAAGGACAATCTTGTGATGGCAAAGGCAACGGCATGCACCGCTAGGCTGCTAGCTGTGGTGTGGCCTGCATGGCCGCCGGCACGGTGGAGCGTGCCGCGTGCAGGTGGCTGACGCCATACTACATATGGATCCACACCAAATGTTCCATGCTTTTCTGTTCTGCCTTGGCCATTCATAGGCCTACGTTTTCTTAGGGTCATTCATTGGCGTGCTAGAAAGGGACTAGCAAGCAGGGCAAATCTACTGTCCGGGCACCTAGGGCACGTGCCCGGGCTCAGCCCTGCCATGTATGTATGGTAGCTCCGGCGGCCTCTCATGGCAGCCACGATGGCTTTTGAACGAGGAATTTGCGAGAAGATGACGACGTGCTGCTTCAAATGGCTGCAAAACAACATCCCTCCCACCGCTTGGGCCTTAGTGGGCCACAACTGCCCCCACCACCAAGGCTGCTGCAGGCTTTGGCAGGAATTAGTGGGCCCGTACATGCTCAAATTGGTTCTAAAAATATGTGGTCAAATTCGTTCTAAAAATGTGTGGTCAAATTCTTTTGGGAAAAATAGCCTACTGTTTATATTAGTCACTACACATATAAATATGATCTTCACCAAAACCATAAAACATGTGCAGATTATGTTTTCTACGTTCTGACAATATATATGTTAGCTCCTTAGTAGGAGCAAGCCAACACGAGGTCATGTCTTTTAAGTATTACTAATTTTTTTCTCTAACTTAAATTCTTACTTAACCTCAACTTTCTTTCAAAGTTTAGGGCCTTTTTTGATTCACAGGTGTAGACGGAAAAGTTTGCAATACAATAATTGTTGTATTGATGGGGTGCTAACGCACGTATATATAATACAAGGGAAGGCCTCTACCTCAACTATACAAGACTAGGAGGTGGGCCACAACTCCAATACACGTGCAATACAAAACACATACTCAACCCCCCCCCCCCCCCCCCCAGCAGTCGAAGCGTCGCCGGAGACACAGAGACTGGACCGAAACTCCTCGAAGACGGGAGTAGGCAATCCCTTAGTCATCACATCAGCAAACTGTTGCGTCGTCGGCACGTGGAGAACTCGCACACGGTTAAGGGCAACCTGCTCGCGCACGAAGTGAATATCGAGCTCAATATGCTTCGTCCGTCGATGGTGCACCGGGTTGGCAGAGAGGTAGACCGCGCTGACGTTATCGCAGTAGACAAGAGTGGCCTTGTGAACATCACAAAGCAATTTCTGGAGCAACTGACTTATCCAAGAGCACTCGGCCATGACGTTGGCCACGGCGCGATACTCTGCCTCGGCGCTGGAGCGGGAGACCGTGGGCTGCCGCTTTGATGACCAAGAGATCAACGAGGGCCCAAGGTAGACGCAGTAGCCTGACGTAGAGCGCCGCGTGTCGGGGCAGCCAGCCCAGTCAGCATCCGAGTAGGCCACGAGGTCGGTGGAGGCGGAAGCTGTCAGTGTGAGTCCCAAGGACATGGTGCCGCGTATATAACGGAGAATACGCTTCACCAGAGTCCAGTGAGAGTCACGCGGGGCGTGGATATATGGAGGCACACCTGCTGAACAGCGTACTGCAGGTCGGGGCGAGTCAGCGTCAAGTACTGTAAAGCACCGACAATAGAGTGATAAAATGCTTCATCGGACGCGAGAGACCCCTCTAGAACAAAGACCTTCGCCTTCGTGTCGACAGGGGTGGGCACCGGCTTGCAGTTAAGCATACCGGCACACTCAAGGAGCTCGTGGGCGTACTTCTGCTGATGCAGAAAGAAACGGTCAGCCCGACGGATCACCTCGATGCCGAGAAAGTAGTGCAGGGGCCCCAAGTCCTTGAGGCGAACTCATCACGAAGACGAGCAGTCAGCCGCTGAAGGAGATCGGGGGTGGACGCCATGAGGATGATGTCGTCGACGTAGAGCAACAGATGTGCAGTGTCAGCTCCCTGATGATACACAAAGAGTGAGGCATCGGAGCGAGTGGACCGAAAGCCCGTAGACTGCAGGAAGGCTGCGATACACTGGTACCAAGCCCGAGGCGCCTGCTTCAACCCGTACAGGGAGCGGGAGAGCAAGCACACGAAGTTGGGGTGCTCGGCGTCGACGAAACCAGTAGGCTGCTCACAGAACACCTGCTCGGCGAGATGACCATGCAAGAAGGCGTTGGAAACGTCCAACTGATGCGCAGGCCAGCGCATGAGACAGCTAGCTGAAGGACGGCACGGATCGTGCCCGGTTTTACAACCGGGGCGAAAGTGTCGGTGTAGTCCACGCCCGCGCGCTACCGAAAACCACGAACCACCCATCGAGCCTTGTAGCGCTCGAGAGAACCGTCTGGGCGAGTCTTTGTTGGGGAACATAGTAATTTCAAAAATTTTCCTACGCACACGCAAGATCATGGTGATGCATAGCAACGAGAGGGGAGAGTGTGATCTACGTACCCTTGTAGATCGACAACGGAAGCGTTAACTTGGTTGATGTAGTCGTACGTCTTCACGGCCTGACCGATCAAGCACCGAAACTACGGCACCTCCGAGTTCTAGCACACGTTCAGCTCGATGACGATCCTCGGACTCCGATCCAGCAAAGTGTCGGGGAAGAGTTCCGTCAACACGACGGCGTGGTGACGATCTTGATGTACTACTGTCGCAGGGCTTCGCCTAAGCACCGCTACAATATTATCGAGGACTATGGTGGAAGGGGGCACCGCACACGGCTAAGAATATGATCACGTGGATCAACTTATGTCCTTAGGGGTGCCCCTTGCCTCCGTATATAAAGGTTCAAAAGGGGGGGGGCTGTCCGGCCAAGAGGAGGCGCGCCAGGAGGACTCATACTCCCTCCGGGAGTAGGACTCCCCCCTTTCCTAGTTGGAATAGGATTCGCGGAGGGGGGGAAAGAGGAGAGAGAGGAGGAAGGGGGGCCGGCCCCCTCTCCTTGTCCTATTCGGACCAAGGGGGGGAGGGGCGCACGGCCCATCTCTGGCCACCTCTCCTCTCTTCCACTAAGGCCCACTAAGGCCCATATACCTCCCGGGGGGTTCCGGTAACCCCCCGGTAATCCGGTAAAATCCCGATTTCACCCGGAACACTTCCCATATCCAAACATAGGCTTCCAATATATCAATCTTTATGTCTCGACCATTTCGAGACTCCTCGTCATGTCCGTGATCACATCCGGGACTCCGAACAACCTTCGGTACATCAAAATGCATAAACTCATAATATAACTGTCATCGAAACCTTAAACGTGCGGACCCTACGGGTTCGAGAACAATGTAGACATGACCGAGACACGTCTCCAGTCAATAACCAATAGCGGGACCTGGATGCCCATATTGGTTCCTACATATTCTACGAAGATCTTTTATCGGTCAGACCGCACAACAACATACGTTGTTCCCTTTGTCATCGGTATGTTACTTGCCCGAGATTCGATCGTCGGTATCCTATACCTAGTTCAATCTCGTTACCGGCAAGTCTCTTTACTCGTTCTGTAATACATCATCCCGCAACTAACTCATTAGTTGCAATGCTTGCAAGGCTTAAGTGATGTGCATTACCGAGAGGGCCCAGAGATACCTCTCCGACAATCGGAGTGACAAATCCTAATCTCGAAATACGCCAACCCAACATGTACCTTTGGAGACACCTGTAGAGCTCCTTTATAATCACCCAGTTACGTTGTGACGTTTGGTAGCACACAAAGTGTTCCTCTGGCAAACGGGAGTTGCATAATCTCATAGTCATAGGAACATGTATAAGTCATGAAGAAAGCAATAGCAACATACTAAACGATCGGGTGCTAAGCTAATGGAATGGGTCATGTCAATCAGATCATTCAACTAATGATGTGATCCCGTTAATCAAATAACAACTCTTTGTCCATGGTTAGGAAACATAACCATCTTTGATTAACGAGCTAGTCAAGTAGAGGCATACTAGTGACACTCTGTTTGTCTATGTATTCACACATGTATTATGTTTCCGGTTAATACAATTCTAGCATGAATAATAAAATTTTATCATGATACAAGGAAATAAATAATAACTTTATTATTGCCTCTAGGGCATATTTCCTTCAGTCCCCCACTTGCACTAGAGTCAATAATCTAGATTACACAGTAATGATTCTAACACCCATGGAGCCTTGGTGCTGATCATGTTTTGCTCGTGGAAGAGGCTTAGTCAACGGGTCTGCAACATTCAGATCCGTATGTATCTTGCAAATCTCTATGTATCCCACCTGGACTAGATCCCGGATGGAATTGAAGCGTCTCTTGATGTGCTTGGTTCTCTTGTGAAATCTGGATTCCTTCGCCAAGGCAATTGCACCAGTATTGTCACAAAAGATTTTCATTGGACCCGATGCACTAGGTATGACACCTAGATCGGATATGAACTCCTTCATCCAGACTCCTTCATTCGTTGCTTCCGAAGCAGCTATGTATTCCGCTTCACACGTAGATCCCGCCACGACGCTCTATTTAGAACTGCACCAACTGACAGCTCCACCGTTTAATGTAAACACGTATTCGGTTTGCGATTTAGAATTGTCCGGATCAGTGTCAAAGCTTGCATCAACGTAACCGTTTACGATGAGCTCTTTGTCACCTCCATATACGAGAAACATATCCTTAGTCCTTTTCAAGTACTTCAGGATGTTCTTGACCGCTGTCCAGTGATCCACTCCTGGATTACTTTGGTACCTCCCTGCTAAACTTATAGCAAGGCACACATCAGGTCTGGTACACAGCATTGCATACATGATAGAGCCTATGGCTGAAGCATAGGGAACATCTTTCATTTTCTCTCTATCTTCTGCAGTGGTCGGGCATTGAGTCTGACTCAACTTCACACCTTGTAACACAGGCAAGAACCCTTTCTTTGCTTGATCCATTTTGAACTTCTTCAAAATCTTGTCAAGGTATGTGCTTTGTGAAAGTCCAATTAAACGTCTTGATCTATCTCTATAGATCTTTATGCCTAATATGTAAGCAGCTTCACCGAGGTCTTTCATTGAAAAACTCTTATTCAATTATCCCTTTATGCTATCCAGAAATTCTATATCATTTCCAATCAGTAATATGTCATCCACATATAATATCAGAAATGCTACAGAGCTCCCACTCACTTTCTTGTAAATACAGGCTTCTCCAAAAGTCTGTATAAAACCAAATGCTTTGATCACACTATCAAAGCGTTTATTCCAACTCCGAGAGGCTTGCACCAGTCCATAAATGGATCGCTGGAGCTTGCACACTTTGTTAGCTCCCTTTGGATCGACAAAACCTTCCGGTTGCATCATATACAACTCTTCTTCCAGAAATCCATTCAGGAATGCAGTTTTGACATCCATCTGCCAAATTTCATAATCATAAAATGCGGCAATTGCTAACATGATTCGGACAGACTTAAGCATCGCTACGGGTGAGAAGGTCTCATCGTAGTCAACCCCTTGAACTTGCCGAAACCCTTTTGCGACAAGTCGAGCTTTGTAGACAGTAATATTACCGTCGGCGTCAGTCTTCTTCTTGAAGATCCATTTATTCTCAATTGCTTGCCGATCATTGGGCAAGTCAACCAAAGTCCACACTTTGTTCTCATACATGGATCCCATCTCAGATTTCATGGCTTCAAGCCATTTTGCGGAATCTGGGCTTACCATCGCTTCTTCATAGTTTGTAGGTTCATCATGATCTAGTAGCATGACTTCCAGAGCTGGATTACCGTACCACTCTGGCGCGGATCTCACTCTGGTTGATCTATGAGGTTCAGTAGTATCTTGTTCTGAAGTTTCATGATCATTATCATTAGCTTCCTCACTAATTGGTGTAGGTGTCACAGAAACAGTTTTCTGTGATGCACTACTTTCCAATAAGGGAGCAGGTACAGTTACCTCGTCAAGTTCTACTTTCCTCCCACTCACTTCTTTCGAGAGAAACTCCTTCTCCAGAAAGTTTCTGAACTTAGCAACAAAAGTCTTGCCTTCGGATCTGTGATAGAAGGTGTATCCAATAGTCTCCTTTGGATATCCTATGAAGACACATTTCTCCGATTTGGGTTCGAGCTTATCAGGTTAAAGCTTTTTCACATAAGCATCGCAGCCCCAAACTTTCAGAAACGACAACTTTGGTTTCTTGCCAAACCATAATTCATAAGGCGTCGTCTCAACAGATTTTGATGGTGCCCTATTTAACGTGAATGCGGCCATCTCCAAAGCATAACCCCAAAACGATAGCGGTAAATCAGTAAGAGACATCATAGATCGCACCATATCTAGTAAAGTACGATTACGACGTTCGGACACACCATTATGCTGTGGTGTTCCGGGTGGCGTGAGTTGCGAAACTATTCCGCATTGTTTCAAATGTACACCAAACTCGTAACTCAAATATTCTCCTCCACGATCAGATCGTAGAAACTTTATTTTCTTGTTACGATGATTTTCAACTTCACTCTGAAATTCTTTGAACTTGTCAAACGTTTCAGACTTATGTTTCATTAAGTAGATATATCCATATCTGCTTAAGTCATCTGTGAAGGTGAGAAAATAACGATATCCCCCACGAGCCTCAATATTCATCGGACCACATACATCAGTATGTATGATTTCCAACAAATCTGTTGCTCTCTCCATAGTACCGGAGAACGGCGTTTTAGTTATCTTGCCCATGAGGCACGGTTCGCAAGTACCAAGTGATTCATAATCAAGTGGTTCCAAAAGTTCATCAGTATGGAGTTTCTTCATGCGCTTTACACCGATATGACCTAAACGGCAGTGCCATAAATAAGTTGCACTATCTTTATCAACTCTGCATCTTTTGGCTTCAACATTACGAATATGTGTGTTACTACTATCGAGATTCAATAAGAATAGACCACTCTTCAAGGGTGCATGACCATAAAAGATATTACTCATATAAATAGAACAACCATTATTCTCTGTTTTAAATGAATAACCGTCTTGCATCAAACAAGATCCAGATATAATGTTCATGCTTAACGCTGGCACCAAATAACAATTATTTAGGTCTAATATTAATCCCGAAGGTAGATGTAGAGGTAGCGTGCCGACCGCGATCACATCGACTTTGGAACCGTTTCCCACGCGCATCGTCACCTCGTCCTTAGCCAATCTTCGCTTAATTCGTAGTCCCTGTTTCGAGTTGCAAATATTAGCAACAGAACCAGTATCAAATACCCAGGTGCTACTACGAGCATTAGTAAGGTACACATCAATAACATGTATATCGCATATACCTTTGTTCACCTTGCCATCCTTCTTATCCGCCAAATACTTGGGGCAGTTCCGCTTCCAGTGACCAGTCTGCTTGCAGTAGAAGCACTCAGTTTCAGGCTTAGGTCGAGACTTGGGTTTCTTCTCTTGAGCAGCAACTTGCTTGCTGTTCTTCTTGAAGTTCCCCTTCTTCTTCCCTTTGCCCTTTTTCTTGAAACTAGTGGTCTTGTTGACCATCAACACTTGATGCTCCTTTTTGATTTCTACCTCCGCAGCTTTCAGCATTGCGAAGAGCTCGGGAATAGTCTTATTCATCCCTTGCATATTATAGTTCATCACGAAGCTCTTGTAGCTTGGTGGCAGTGATTGGAGAATTCTGTCAATGACGCAATCATCTGGAAGATTAACTCCCATTTGAATCAAGTGATTATTATACCCAGACATTTTGAGTATATGCTCACTGACAGAACTGTTCTCCTCCATCTTGCAGCTATAGAATTTATTGGAGACTTCATATCTCTCAATCCGGGCATTTGCTTGAAATATTAACTTCAACTCCTGGAACATCTCATATGCTCCATGACGTTCAAAACATCGTTGAAGTCCCGGTTCTAAGCCGTAAAACATGGCACATTGAACTATCGAGTAGTCATCAGCTTTGCTCTGCCAGACGTTCACAACATCTGGTGTTGCTCCAGCAGCAGGCCTGGCACCCAGCGGTGCTTCCAGGACGTAATTATTCTGTGCAGCAATGAGGATAATCCTCAAGTTACGGACCCAGTCCGCGTAATTGCTACCATCATCTTTCAACTTTTTTTTCTCAAGGAACGCATTAAAAATTGAACGGAACAACAGCACGGCCATCTATCTACAATCATACATAAACAAGCAAGATACTATCAGGTACTAAGTTCATGATAATTTAGGTTCAATTAATCATATTACTTAAAGAACTCCCACTTAGATAGACATCCCTCTAATCCTCTAAGTGATTACGTGATCCAAATCAACTAAACCATGTCCGATCATCACGTGAGATGGAGTAGTTTCATTGGTGAACATCACTATGTTGATCATATCTACTATATGATTCACGCTCGACCTTTAGGTCTCCGTGTTCCGAGGCCATATCTGTATATGCTTGGCTCGTCAAGTATAACCTGAGTATTCCGCGTGTGCAACTGTTTTGCACCCGTTGTATTTGAACGTAGAGCCTATCACACCCGATCATCACGTGGTGTCTCAACACGAAGAACTTTCGCAACGGTGTATACTCAGGGAGAACACTTCTTGATAATTAGTGAGAGATCATCTTATAATGCTACCGTCAATCAAAGCAAGATAAGATGCATAAAAGATAAACATCACATGCAATCAATATAAGTGATATGATATGGCCATCATCATCTTGTGCTTGTGATCTCCATCTCCGAAGCACCGTTATGATCACCATCATCACCGGCGCGACACCTTGATCTCCATCGTAGCATCGTTGTCATCTCGCCAATCTTATGCTTCCACGACTATTGCTATCGCTTAGTGATAAAGTAAAGCATTACAGCGCGATTGCATTGCATACAATAAAGCGACAACCATATGGCTCCTGCCAGTTGCCGATAACTCGGTTACAAAACATGATCATCTCATACAATAAAATTTAGCATCATGTCTTGACCATATCACATCACAACATGCCCTGCAAAAACAAGTTAGACGCCCTCTACTTTGTTGTTGCATGTTTTACGTGGCTGCTATGGGCTTAAGCAAGAACCAAACTTACCTACGCATCAAAACCACAACGATAGTTTGTCAAGTTGGTGTTGTTTTAACCTTCACAAGGACTGGGCGTAGCCACACTCGGTTCAACTAAAGTTGGAGAAACTGTCACCCGCAAGCCACCTATGTGCAAAGCACGTCGGGAGAACCGGTCTCGCGTAAGCGTACGCGTAATGTCGGTCCGGGCCGCTTCGTCCAACAATACCGCCGAACCAAAGTATGACATGCTGGTAAGCAGTATGACTTATATCGCCCACAACTCACTTGTGTTCTACTCGTGCATATAACATCAACATATAAAACCTAGGCTCGGATGCCACTGTTGGGGAACGTAGTAATTTCAAAAAATTTCCTACGCACACGCAAGATCATGGTGATGCATAGCAACGAGAGGGGAGAGTGTGATCTACATACCCTTGTAGATCGACAACGGAAGCGTTAACTTGGTTGATGTAGTCGTACGTCTTCACGGCCCGACCGATCAAGCACCGAAACTACGGCACCTCCGAGTTCTAGCACACGTTCAGCTCGATGACGATCCCCGGACTCCGATCCAGCAAAGTGTCGGGGAAGAGTTCCGTCAACACGACAGCGTGGTGACGATCTTGATGTACTACTGTCGCAGGGCTTCGCCTAAGCACCGCTACAATATTATCGAGGACTATGGTGGAAGGGGGCACCGCACACGGCTAAGAATATGATCACGTGGATCAACTTATGTCCTTAGGAGTGCCCCTTGCCTCCGTATATAAAGGTTCAAAAGGGGGGGGGGGCTGGCTGGCCAAGAGGAGGCGCGCCAGGAGGAGTCATACTCCCTCCGGGAGTAGGACTCCCCCCTTTCCTAGTTGGAATAGGATTCGCGGAGGGGGGGGGGGGGAAGATGAGACAGAGGAGGAAGGGGGGCCGGCCCCCTCTCCTTGTCCTATTCGGACCAAGGGGGGGAGGGGCGCGCGGCCCATCTCTGGCCACCTCTCCTCTCTTCCACTAAGGCCCATATACCTCCCGGGGGGGGGGGGGTTCCGGTAACCCCCCGGTAATCCGGTAAAATCCCGATTTCACCCGGAACACTTCCCATATCCAAACATAGGCTTCCAATATATCAATCTTTATGTCTCGACCATTTCGAGACTCCTCGTCTTGTCCGTGATCACATCCGGGACTCCGAACAACCTTCGGTACATCAAAATGCATAAACTCATAATATAACTATCATCGAAACCTTAAGCGTGCGGACCCTACAGGTTCGAGAACAATGTAGACATGACCGAGACACGTCTCCGGTCAATAACCAATAACGGGACCTGGATGCCCATATTGGTTCCTACATATTCTATGAAGATCTTTTATCGGTCAGACCGCACAACAACATACGTTGTTCCCTTTGTCATCGGTATGTTACTTGCCCGAGATTCGATCGTCGGTATCCTATACCTAGTTCAATCTCGTTACCGGCAAGTCTCTTTACTCGTTCTGTAATACATCATCCCGCAACTAACTCATTAGTTGCAATGCTTGCAAGGCTTAAGTGATGTGCATTACCAAGAGGGCCCAGAGATACCTCTCCGACAATCGGAGTGACAAATCCTAATCTCGAAATACGCCAACCCAACATGTACCTTTGGAGACACCTGTAGAGCTCCTTTATAATCACCCAGTTACGTTGTGACGTTTGGTAGCACACAAAGTTTTCCTCTGGCAAACGGGAGTTGCATAATCTCATAGTCATAGGAACATGTATAAGTCATGAAGAAAGCAATAGCAACATACTAAACGATCGGGTGCTAAGCTAATGGAATGGGCCATGTCAATCAGATCATTCAACTAATGATGTGATCCCGTTAATCAAATAACAACTCTTTGTCCATGGTTAGGAAACATAACCATCTTTGATTAACGAGCTAGTCAAGTAGAGGCATACTAGTGACACTCTGTTTGTCTATGTATTCACACATGTATTATGTTTCCGGTTAATACAATTCTAGCATGAATAATAAACTTTTATCATGATATAAGGAAATAAATAATAACTTTATTATTGCCTCTAGGGCATATTTCCTTCAGTCTTGTGGCGAAACACCCACTTGCCAGAGATGATGTTGGCACGAGGGGGTCGCGGAACAAGCTGCCACGTGCGGCTGCACTGTAAGGCGTCGAACTCCTCCTGCATTGCAGCTAGCCAGTGGGGATCCCGAAGGGCAGCACGAGCGGAGGTGGGGACGGGTGATGGCGTCAACGTCGAGGCGGTGCACACATACTCGTCGGCGGAGTAGCGCGTACTGGGCCAAAGCACTCCTGCTCGGGCACGGGTAGTCACGCCAAGTGACGGGGCAGCAGGGCCGGCGGGTGCCGCGGTGGCAGGGGCCACGGCGGTGGGGGCACCCGGTGCGGCGACACCCGGTGTGGTGGCGGGGGCCGCGGTGGTGGGGGCACCCGGTGCGGTGGCAGGGGCCGCGACGGCAGCAGCGTCGGCCGATTCGGCGGCTGAAGAGGCGATGGGTGAGGTTGACGTCGAGCCCGTCGCAGGCGTGGCGGGCGGGGTGCCGGGCTCAACCTCGTATGAGAGAGACGGGGACCTGGGGGCCCGGGCGGACTCGACCTCGGGGAAGGGAGTCAAGAAGCCAGGTGGTGGCAGCATAGGGCGCCGTGCCGGGGGCGCCGCCGGGGGCTGCCGCCGAAGGGGCCGAAGCCGGAGGAACCTGAAAAAAAGGGAACACCATCTCGACAAAGTACACATGCCTCGAGGTGTACACACGATGAGTGACAGGATCATAGCACCGGTAACCTTTGGTATTAGGAGGGTAGCCAAGGAAGACGCATGGGACGGATCGTGGTGCGAGCTTGTGTGGCGCAGTGGACGCGGTGCTAGGATAACAGAGACACCCGAAGATGCAGAGACCATCATAGGACGGTGGTGTGCCGAAGAGAAGGTGGTGAGGGGCGTAGTTCCACCGAGGGCGACACGTACGAATGTTAACTAAGAGAGTGGCGGTAGCGAGGGCATTGGGCCAAAACCGAGCAGGCACGTTAGAGTGAAAGAGTAACGTGGGAACACAATCATTAAGAGTGCGGAGAATGCGCTCGGTGCGGCCGTTCTGCTGGGAAGTGTAGTGGCAAGTCAGACGAAAGATGGTGCCGTGAGAGGCGAGAAATGTGCGAAGAGCAACATTATCAAACTCTTTTCCGTTATCAGTTTGGAGTGCGAGTATGGGGCGACCGAACTGGGTGGTGACATAGGAATAAAAGGCGATGAGTGTGGCTAAAGCATCGGATTTACGACGAAGAGGAAAAGTCCACACATAATGAGAGTAATCATCTAAAATCACCAAGTAGTATAGATAGCCCGTGTTACTTGCAATGGGAGATGTCCAAACATCACTATGAAGTAATTGAAACAGAAAAGTGGAAACTGAAGAAGACGCACTAAAGGGAAGACGAATGTGCTTGCCTAAGCGACAAGCCTCACAAAAGTGCTCAGCGAGCTTATCACATGAGAAGGAGAAACTCCTAAGGATTTGACGTAAGACGGTGTGGTTGGGGTGACCCAAGCGAGCGTGCCAAAGGTCAACGCCGGCGGCGAGAGCAACAGGTGTGGAGGTGGAGGCGCCGGCGTGCACGGGGTAGAGCTCATCGGGACTGTCACATCGGTGAAGGACCATCCGGGTACGGGCTTCTTTCACAGAAAAGCCGACACCGTCAAATTCAACAGTAAGTGGGTTCTCACGAGTAAGACGACGAACGGAAACAAGGTTTATGACTAAATCAGGTGAAACAAGAACATTAGACATACTGATGGGTGCGGAAGTGGAGGGAAAACTAGTGCTACCGATATGAATAATAGGTAAGGAGGATCCGTTGCCGACGATGATACGAGTGGGTGTGTGAACGGAAGTGGAGGAGGTTAGGCTACCGGGATGAGCTGTCATGTGCGCAGTAGCACCTGAGTCCATGTACCAGTCGCCTCCGCCGATAGAGCTACTCGGCGATGGTGCGGAGTTCTGGGCGGCGAGGAGGGTGGGGTCCCATGGCACAGGTACCGGCGGCGGCGGAAGGCCCCCGTAAGGCGGCGCCGGGACGGGCGGGCCATAACCACCGAGGGATGCAGCGCGGGGAGGGCGCCATAGCCAGTGCCAGTCGGCTGGAAGGGCGCTCCGATGAACGCCTGGTGGCCAACGGGGATAGCCTGCTGATAGTGCGACGCCCCCCGGCGTCCTGGGCTTGCGGCTGCTGCAGGCAGCGGCGACCGCCGCCACGCCGGTTGCGTCGGCCCCCGCTCCCTAGTGGGTGCTGCAGGGAAGGACGCGACTGGATTGGCGCGGCCGGGGAAGCGGTTCCATCGCAGATGGTGAAGTAGTCTGGAGAGTCCATGGAAGGCGTCAGAGGCGGCGGGAAGAGGAAGGGGGCGGCGGCGGCACGTCGGGTTAGGTTTGCGGCGCGACGAGGCGGCGGTGGCGCGACATGAGGCGCGCGGCGGCGGCAGTAAGTCAGCGCAACGAGTGGGAGCGGAAGCGGCGCGGCGGCACGGGGCGGCGGCGGCGTCAGAGGAGGACGCGGCGGCGGCGTGCGCGGTGAGGCGCGGCATGGCGGCGGCGGTGGGGAGTGGCGGCGGCGGCGGGGAGCGGCGGCGGCGACGGCTTGCCCTAGGTCAGGACCTTCAAGATGATACCATGTAGACGGAAAAGTTTGCAATACAATAATCATTGTATTGAGGGGTGCTGGTGTACGTATATATAATACAAGAGAAGATCTTTACCTCAACTATACAAGACTAGGAGGTGGGCCCAACTCCAATACACATATAATACAAAACACATACTCAACAACAGGATTGAGAAAACACAAGAATACAAAAAACACATGATTGAACGGATATTCAACCACGTTTCTCGCTCTTCCATAAAAAATATGCCCGGGGGTGCTCGCCCCTCTGGTCTCGTTTTAGAATATGAGCTTGTTAGGTTGCATCACAGGAAAAACCAAGAAACTATTTCAAGAGATTTTAGTGATGTTAGATTTCCTATGAAAGATAATACAAATGATTCTCCAGAAGATATTTTTTTGTAAGTTCGAATCATGTGAATAAAAGGACCAACATAGAATTTTTTAAGGATGCTAATCCTCCAAAAGACCTATAAAAATACTTTCAATCAAAGGAGCCCTTAGCGTTCGTTTTTCATTAAAGTTCTTGATTTTCTTGCATTATTTGACATGTCTCTAGCAGGAATATTCTATACTTTGATTTTTCTAAAAGAATATACTATATAGTAAATAATATTTTTGCAACCTCTAACAAATAGTAAGGTCGTGGACTCGCCACTGGTAGCATACCTAATTAGGTGTAGTTAGCACGTTGTTACAATTTTTTTTGTTATTGATAGATTTTAAAGCATGAAATTTTGGAAATGATATTTATTTTAAGCATAGGTAGTCATCGACAATTGGGTAAGTGATCTTACGGCGTGCCCAGGCTTTAACAAAGTGCTGGCTCTGCCACTGCTAGCAGGCACAAGGCGTAGCGGCACGAGCCCGTATGTGTTTATATGTTATATTTTGTTTTAATGTGAGAGTAGATGCTGTTGGATTTCGGTTTTCGACAAAACCCTTGAGGTTCGAACACTGGGGTGTGCACAAAGATTTCTCCTCCTCCTTTGCACTCTCCCTCACCACGATCTCAAGGCTCAGCGCGTCGAACTCGCAGAACAAAGAGACACAAGATTTATATTGGTTCAGGCTACTGATGTGATGTAATGCCCTACTCCAGTGTGGTGTGGTGGATTGCCTCTTGGGCTAAGGATGAACAGTTACAAGGGAAGAACAGCCTCCTGAGGAGAGGTGCTCTTGTGCTTGGTGAGTTTGTGTGGATGAGGATGATCTGAATGGGCTCGGATCAGTTGCCTCCTACTGTGGTGGCTAACCCTATTTATAATGGCCCTGGTCCTCTTCCCAAATGCTGGCGGGAAGGGATGTCACAACGGCCAAATTTGAAGGGAGACAACTAGTACAAGTTATCCTGACTAAAGGTGGTCTTCACCTGACAAAGGCTCTGGTGGTGACGCCGTCCTAGGCTCCACAGTGACCTCCATTCTGCCATCCTGCTGGTCTTGGTCTCGTTGCACTGATACGAAAATCTTTGCCTGATGCCTCGAGACTCCTCGCCCACGCTTGCCTCTTTAGCACCAAAGAGGAAACGAGGACACTGTGCGCGCTGGCACCCGCCTGGCCCGGGTTGTCATGGCTTGCGTCACAGGAACGTCGCGAGGTGCCCCTTGCCTTGATCTCTCCGCCCCTCGCGAGCCAGCCTGGTTAGGACGCTCCCGAGGAGGTCTTGCGTCATCCGCCTTGCGAGGGTCTCAAGTGTTTGCTGGTGAAGATGAGCCGTACGGGGCCGCTAGCGGAGCCACGCCATGGGTTGCAGGCAGGAAAGTCTGGGGACCCCCGTTCCCAGGACGCCGACAGTAGCCCCCGGGCCTAAGGCGCACTCGGACTTGGCTTCAAGGCAAAGCCAAGGGGCAAGTGCGGAGCACCGCGGGCCCCAAAAGCCTGCGGCCTCGGTTAACGCGTGGCGATTGACGGGATGTGGGCGGCCCCGCTTCCCCACGCAGCCTTGATATCCGCCTAGCTTGGCGGCCATCGTGACTTACACAGTTATTCCCCCATTGCCGGTGACGCGCCCCTCCAACTCTCCCGCCTTTCTGAAATAATAACCTCCTCTTCCAATCTGTCCCGAGCTCGGCCCTCCTTGTTGCCATGGAGCCCCGGTGAACGGAGAAGGGGAAGAAGAAGTCTCAGTCTTCAGCCGGGCCACCCTCGGCTGTTAAACCCGCCGTAGGCCGGTCGTTGGTGCTCAACCAGGAAGCCATGGACAAGGTGCGTCCTGCGATCGCCGCTTACTTCAACGAATGGGGGAGGACGGCGGCCTGGCCCGCATCCCGCACCTGCGTCGACAGGACAGCCATCGAAGTCCAATTCTTCATCGACGCCCTGTTGGTTGGCCTGATTCCTCCCTTCTTCGCCTTCTTCAATGCCGTGCTCTCCCACTATCAGATCCATATGTTGCACCTAGATCCCCAATCAGTCTCCCTTCTCGCCGTTTTTTGCTTTCGTCTGTGAGGCCATGGTGGGCATTCCCCCTTGCGTGGCCCTATTGCGCCATTTCTTCTCGCTGCACCTGGTTAGCCCTCGGCAGTGCTCGGGGTGCTTGAACTTCCAGGCCGTGGCTGCGACGGCTGGCTCAGGGATTGATTTTGAGCTTCCACCATCCACAAGCGAGTTTCGGACATGGTGGGTGTTCGTGGACGTTGATGTGCTCAGCCCCTTGCTCTCGCCCCCTTTGGTGTCCGCTATTCCCATCTCCGGCTGGGGCCACGAGAAGCTCGCGGACCCCCTGCTTGCCTTCGTCTGGCTCCGGTTGAAGAGGCTGAAAGATCTCGGAGTGACTGTGCCCATGGTGATGAAGGAGTTCCTCCGACGCCGCGTCGCCCCACTCCAGCGCCATTCCCGGCCGATGTGGGCCATGTTCGGCGGCCAGGATCACATGAGGCTTCAGGAGTCGGGGCTTCCGCCCGAGGCGCGAAGAACGGTGCTGGAGGTCCTGACGGGCGACCCCTCGCCAGCCGATATGCCGCGGGAGGGCTGTCTTTTGTACTGCTCCTCAAAGAGGGTGGAGTTCGCGGGGTAGATTGAAGGAAATATGCCCTAGAGGCAATAATAAAGTTATTATTTATTTCCTTATACCATGATAAATGCTTATTATTCATGCTAGAATTGTATTAACCGGAAACATGATACATGTGTGAATACATAGACAAACAGAGTGTCACTAGTATGCCTCTACTTGACTAGCTCGTTGATCAAAGATGGTTATGTTTCCTAGCCATAGACATGAGTTGTCATTCATCATTAGGAGAATGATGTGATTGACTTGACCCATTCCATTAGCTTAGCACTTGATCGTTTAGTATGTTGCTATTGCTTTCTTCATGACTTATACACGTTCCTATGACTATGAGATTATGCAACTCCCGTTTACCGGAGGAACACTTTGTGTGCTACCAAACGTCACAACATAACTGGGTGATTATAGAGGTGCTCTACAGGTGTCTCCAAAGGTACTTGTTGAGTTGGTGTATTTTGAGATTAGGATTTGTCACTCCGGTTGTCGGAGAGGTATCTCTGGGCCCACTCGGTAATGCACATCACTATAAGCCTTGCAAGCAATGCAACTAATGATTTAGTTGCGGGATGATGAATTACGGAACGAGTAAAGAGACTTGCCAGTAACGAGATTGAACTAGGTATTGAGATACCGACGATCGAATCTCGGGCAATTAACATACCGATGACAAAGGGAACAACGTATGTTGTTATGCGGTTTGACCGATAAAGATCTTCATAGAATATGTGGGAGCCAATATGAACATCCAGGTTCTGCTATTGGTTATTGACCGGAGACGTGTCTCGGTCATGTCTACATAGTTCTCGAACCCGTAGGGTCCGCACGCTTAAAGTTGGGTGACGATCGGTATTATGAGTTTTTGTGTTTTGATGTACCGAAGGTAGTTCGGAGTCCCGGATATGACCACGGACATGACGAGGAGTCTCAAAATGGTCGAGACGTAAAGATCAATATATTGGATGACTATGTTCGGACATCGGAAAGGTTCCGAAAGGTTTCAGACATATACTGGAGTACCGGGGGTTACCGGAACCCCCCGGGGGCTTAATGGGCCTACATGGGCCTTAGTGGAAATAGAGGGCAGCAAGGGGAGTGTGGGGGCGCCCCCAAGGCCCAAGCCGAATTGGTTTAGGGCAAGGGGGGCCGCCCCCCTCTTTCCTTCTCCTCCTCTTCCTTTCCTTCCCCCTCTCCAACTCCTAATAGGAAAAGGAGGAGTCCTACTCCTAGTGGGAGTACGACTCCCCCCCCTTGGCGCTCCCTCCTTGGCTGGCCACCTCCTCCCCCTTGCTCCTTTATATACGGGGCATGGGGCACCCCATAGAAAGAACAATTGATCATTGATCTCCTAGCCGTGTGCGGTGCCCCCCTCCACCATAACCCACCTCGATCATATCGTAGCGGTGCTTAGGCAAAGCCCTACGTCGGTAGCATCATCATCACCGTCACCACACCGTCATGTTGATGAAACTATCCTGTGAAGCTTTTCTGGATCGGAACTCGCGGGACGTCATCGAGTTGAGCGTGTGCTGAACTCGGAGGTGTCGTACGTTCGGTACTTGGATCGGTCGGATCGTGAAGACATACGCCTACATCAACCGCGTTGTGCTAACGCTTCCGCTTTCGATCTATGAGGGTACATGGACACACTCTCTCCTCTCGTTGCTATGCATCACCATGATCCTATGTCTGCGTAGGATTTTTTTGAAATTACTACGTTCCTCAACAGTGGCATCCGAGCCAGGTTATTGCGTAGATGTTATATGCACGAGTAGAACACAAGTGAGTTGTGGGCGATACAAGTCATACTGCTTACCAGCATGTCATACTTTGGTTCGGCGGTATTGTTGGATGAAGCGGCCCGGACCGACATTACGTGTACACTTACGCGAGATTGGTTCTACCGACGTGCTTTGCACACAGGTGGCTGGCGGGTGTCAGTTTCTCCAACTTTAGTTGAACCGAGTGTGGCTATGCCCGGTCCTTGCGAATGTTAAAACAACACTAACTTGACGAACTATCGTTGTGGTTCTGATGTGTAGGTAAGAAAGGTTCTTGGTCAGCCCGTAGCAGCCACGTAAAACTTGCAACAACAAAGTAGATGACGTCTAACTTGTTTTTGCAGGGCATGTTGTGATGTGATATGGTCAAGACATGATGCTATATTTATTGTATGAGATGATCATGTTTTGTAACGGAGTTATCGACAACTGGCAGGAGCCATATGGTTGTCGCTTTATTGTATGCAATGCAATCGCCCAGTAATTGCTTTACTTTATCACTAAGCGGTAGCGATAGTCGTAGAAGCAATAGTTGGCGAGACGACAACAATGCTACGATGGAGATCAAGGTGTCACGCCGGTGATGATGGTGATCATGACGGTGCTTCGGAGATGGAGATCACAAGCACAAGATGATGATGGCCATATCATATCACTTATATTGATTGCATGTGATGTTTATCTTTATGCATCTTATTTTGCTTTGATTGACGGTAGCATTATAAGATGACCTCTCACTAAATTTCAAGATAAAAGCGTTCTCCCTGAGTATGCACCGTTGCCAAAGTTCGTCGTGCCGAGACACCACGTGATGATCGGGTGTGATAAGCTCTATGTTCATCTATAACGGGTGCAAGCCAGTTTTGCACACGCAGAATACCCGGGTTAAACTTGACGAGCCTAGCATATGCAGATATGGCCTCGGAACACTGAGACCGAAAGGTCGAGCGTGAATCATATAGTAGATATGATCAACATAGTGATGTTCACCATTGAAAAGTACTCCATTTCACGTGATGATCGGTTATGGTTTAGTTGATATGGATCACGTGATCACTTAGATGATTAGAGGGATGTCTATCTAAGTGGGAGTTCTTAAGTAATATGATTAATTGAACTTAAATTTATCATGAACTTAGTACCTGATAGTATTTTGCTTGTCTATGTTGATTGTAGATAGATGGCCCATGTTGTTGTTCCGTTGAATTTTAATGCGTTCCTTGAGAAAGCATAGTTGAAAGATGATGGTAGCAATTACACGGACTGGGTCCGTAACTTGATGATTATCCTCATTGCTGCATCGAAGAATTACGTCTTGGAAGCACCACTAGGTGCCAGGCCTGCTGCAGATGCTTCTGATGACGTTAAGAACGTCTGACAGAGTAAAGCTGATGACTACTTGATAGTTCAGTGTGCCATGCTTTACAGCTTAGAACTGAGACTTCAATGACGTTTTGAATGTCATGAAGGATATGAGATGTTCCAGGAGTTGAAGTTAATATTTCAAGCAAATGCCTGGATTGAGAGATATGAAGTCTCCAATAAGTTCTATAGCTGCAAGATGGAGGAGAATAGTTCTGTCAGTGAACATATACTCAAAATGTCTGGGTATCATAATCACTTGACTCAACTGGGAGTTAATCTTCCTGTTGATAGTGTCACTGACAGAGTTCTTCAATCACTGCCACCAAGCTACAAGATCTTCGTGATGAACTATAATATGCAAGGGATGAATAATACAATTCCCGAGCTCTTCGCAATGCTAAAGGCAGCGGAGGTAGAAATCAAGAAGGAGCATCAAGTGTTGATGGTCAACAAGACCACCAGTTTCAAGACAAAGGGTAAAGGGAAGAAGAAGGGGAACTTCAAGAAGAATAGCAAACAAGTTGCTGCTCAGGAGAAGAAACCCAAGTCTGGACCAAAGCCTAAGACTTAGTGCTTCTACTGCAAACAAACTGGTCACTTGAAGCGGAACTGCCCTAAGTATTTGGCCGATAAGAAGGATGGCAAGGTGAACAAAGGTATATGTGATATACATGTTATTGATGTGTACCTTACTAATGCTCGTAGTAGCACCTGGGTATTTGATACTGGTTCTGTTGCTAATATTTGCAAGTCGAAACAGGGACTACGGATTAAGCGAAGATTGGCTAAGGACGAGGTGATGATGCGCATGGGAAACGGTTCCAAAGTCGATGTGATCGCAGTCGGCACGCTACTTCTACATCTACCTTCGGGATTAATATTAGACCTAAATAATTGTTATTTGGTGCCAACGTTAAGCATGAGCATTATATCTGGATCTTGTTTGATGCGAGACGGTTATTCATTTAAATCAGAGAATAATGGTTGTTCTATTTATATGAGTAATATCTTTTATGGTCATGCACCCTTGAAGAGTGGTCTATTTTTGTTGAATCTCGATAGTAGTGATACACATATTCATAATGTTGAAGCCAAAAGATGCAGAGTTGATAATGATAGTGCAACTTATTTGTGGCACTGACGTTTGGGTCATATTGGTGTAAAGCGCATGAACAAACTCCATACTGATGGACTTTTGGAATCACTTGATTATGAATCACTTGGTACTTGCGAACCATGCCTCATGGGCAAGACGACTAAAACGCCGTTCTCGGGAACAATGGAGCGAGCAAGAGACTTGTTGGAAATCATACATACAGATGTATGTGGTCCATGAATATTGAGGCTCGCGGCGGGTATCGTTATTTTCTCACCTTCACAGATAATTTGAGCAGATATGGGTATATCTACTTAATGAAACAAAAGTCTGAAACATTTGAAAAGTTCAAAGAATTTCAGAGTGAAGTGGAAAATCATCGTAACAAGAAAATAAAGTTTCTATGATCTGATCGTGGAGGAGAATATTTGAGTTACGAGTTTGGTCTACATTTGAAACAATGCGGAATAGTTTCGCAACTCACGCCACCCGGAACACCACAACGTAATGGTGTGTCCGAACGTCGTAATCGTACTTTACTAGATATGGTGCGATCTATGATGTCTCTTACTGATTTACCACTATCGTTTTGGGGTTATGCTTTAGAGACGGATGCATTCACGTCAAATACGAAACCATCAAAATCCGTTGAGATGACGCCTTATGAACTATGGTTTGGCAAGAAACCAAAGTTGTCGTTTCTTAAAGTTTGGGGCTGCGATGCTTATGTGAAAAAGCTTCAACCTGATAAGCTCGATCCCAAGTCGGAAAAATGTGTCTTCATAGGATACCCCAAAGAAACAGTTGGGTACACCTTCTATCACAGATCCGAAGGCAAGACTTTTGTTGCGAAGAATGTATCCTTTCTAGAGAAGGAGTTTCTCTCGAAAGAAGTGAGTGGGAGGAAAGTAGAACTTGATGAGGTAACTGTACCTGCTCCCTTTTTGGAAAGTAGTTCATCATAGAAATCAGTTCCTGTGACATCTACACCAATTAGTGAGGAAGCTAATGATGATGATCATGAAACTTCAGATCAAGTTACTACTGAACCTCGTAGGTTAACCAGAGTAAGATCCGCACCAGACTGGTACGGTAATCCTGTTCTGGAGGTCATGTTGCTAGACCATGATGAACCTATGAACTATGAGGAAGCGATGATGAGCCCAGATTCCGCAAAATGGCTTGAGGCCATGAAATCTGAGATGGAATCCATGTATGAGAACAAAGTGTGGACTTTGTTTAACTTGCCCGATGATGGGCAAGCCATAGAGAATAAATGGATCTTCAAGAAGAAGACAAGCGCTGATGGTAATGTTACTGTCTACAAAGCTCGACTTGTTGCGAAAGGTTTTCGACAAGTTCAAGGAGTTGACTACAATGAGACCTTCTCACTCGTAGCGATACTTAAGTCCGTCCGAATCATGTTAGCTATTGCCGCATTTTATGATTATGAAATTTGGCAAATGGATGTAAAGACTGCATTCCTGAATGCTTTTCCGGAAGAAGAGTTGTATATGATGCAACCAGAAGGTTTTATCGATCCAAAAGGTGCTAACAAAGTGTGCAAGCTCCAGCGATCCATTTATGGATTGGTGCAAGCCTCTCGGAGTTGGAATAAACATTTTGATAGTGTGATCAAAGCATATGGTTTTATACAGACTTTTGGAGAAGCCTGTATTTACAAGAAAGTGAGTGGGAGCTCTGTAGCATTTCTAATATTATATGTGGATGACATATTGTTGATTGGAAATGACATAGAATTTCTATATGGCATAAAAGGATAATTGAATAAGAGTTTTTCAATGAAAGACCTCGGTGAAGCTGCTTACATATTAGGCATCAAGATCTATAGAGATAGATCAAGATGCTTAATTGGACTTTCACAAAGCACATACCTTGACAAAGTTTTGCAGAGTTCAAAATGGATCAGGCAAAGAAAGTGTTCTTGCCTGTGTTACAAGGTGTGAAATTGAGTAAGACTCAATGCCCAACCACTGCAGAAGATAGAGAGAAAATGAAAGATGTTCCCTATGCTTCAGTCATAAGCTCTATCATGTATGCAATGCTGTGTACCAGACCTGATGTGTGCCTTGCTATTAGTTTAGCAGGGAGGTACCAAAGTAATCTAGGAGTGGATCACTAGACAGCAGTCAAGAACATCCTGAAGTACCTGAAAAGGACTAAGGATATGTTTCTCGTTTATGGAGGTGACAACGAGCTCATCGTAAATGGTTACGTTGATGCAAGCTTTGACACTGATCCGGACCATTCTAAATTGCAAACCGGATACGTGTTTATATTGAACGGTGGAGCTGTCAGTTGGAGCAGTTCTAAACTGAGCGTCGTGGCGGGATCTACATGTGAAGCGGAGTACATTGCTACTTCGGAAGCTGCAAATGAAGGAGTCTGGATGAAGGAGTTTATATCCGATCCAGGTTTCATACCTAGTGCATCGGGTCCAATGAAAATCTTTTGTGACAATACTGGTACCAATTGCCTTGGCAAAGGAATCTAGATTTCACAAGAGAACCAAGCACATCAAGAGACGCTTCAACTCCATCCGGGATAAAGTCCAGGTGGGAGACATAGAGTTTTGCAAGATACATACGGATCTGAATATTGCAGACCCGTTGACTAAGCCTCTACCACGAGTAAAACATGATCATCACCAACGCTCCATGGATGTTAGAATCATTTCTGTGTAATCAAGATTATTGACTCTAGTGCAAGTGGGAGACTGAAGGAAATATGCCCTAGAGGCAATAACAAAGTTATTATTTATTTCCTTATATCATGATAAATGTTTATTATTCATGCTAGAATTTTATTAACCGGAAACATGATACATGTGTGAATACATAGACAAACAGAGTGTCACTAGTATGCCTCTACTTGACTCGCTCGTTGATCAAAGATGGTTATGTTTCCTAGCCATAGACATGAGTTGTCATTTGATTAACGGGATCACATCATTAGGAGAATGATGTGATTGACTTGACCCATTCCATTAGCTTAGCACTTGATCATTTAGTATGTTGCTATTGCTTTCTTCATGACTTATACACGTTCCTATGACTATGAGATTATGCAACTCCCGTTTACCGGAGGAACACTTTGTGTGCTACCAAACGTCACAACGTAACTGGGTGATTATAAAGGTGCTCTATAGGTGTCTCCGAAGGTACTTGTTGAGTTGGCGTATTTTGAGATTAGGATTTGTCACTCCGGTTGTCGGAGAGGTATCATTGGGCCCACTCGGTAATGCACATCACTATAAGCCTTGCAAGCATTTCAACTAACGAGTTAGTTGCGGGATGATGTATTACGGAATGAGTAAAGAGACTTGCCAGTAATGAGATTGAACTAGGTATTGAGATACCAACAATCGAATCTCGGGCAAGTAACATACCGATGACAAGGGGAACAACGTATGCTGTTATGCGGTTTGACCGATAAAGATCTTCATAGAATATGTGGGAGCCAATATGAACATCCAGGTTCTGCTATTGGTTATTGACCGGAGACGTGTCTCGGTCATGTCTACATAGTTCTCGAACCCGTAGGGTCCGCACGCTTAAAGTTCAATGACGATAGGTATTATGAGTTTTTGTGTTTTGATGTACCGAAGGTAGCTCGGAGTCACGGATATGATCACGGACATGACGAGGAGTCTTGAAATGGTTGAGACGTAAAGATCGATATATTGGACGGCTATGTTCGGACATCAGAAAGGTTTCGGAAGGTTTCGGACATATACTGGAGTACCGGGGTTTACCAGAACCCCCCGGGGGCTTAATGGGCCTACATGGGCCTTAGTGGAAATAGAGGGCAGCAAGGGGAGTGTGGGGCGCGCCGCCCAAGGCCCAAACCAAATTGGTTTAGGGCAAGGGGGGCCAGCCCCCTCTTTCCTTCTCCTCCTCTCCTTTTCCTTCCCCCTCTCCTAGTCCTAATAGGAAAAGGATGAGTCCTACTGAGTAGGACTCCCCCCTTGGCGCGCCCTCCTTGGTCAGACGCCTCCTCCCCCTTGCTCCTTTATATACGGGGGCAGGGGGCACCCCATAGACACAACAATTGATCATTGGTCTCTTAGTCGTGTGCGGTGCCCCCTCCACCATAATCCACCTCGATCATATCGTAGCGGTGCTTAGGCGAGCCCTGCGTTGGTAGCATCATCATCACCGTCACCACGCCATCATGCTGACGAAACTCTCTCGTGAAGCTGATAACCCACAAGTATAGGGGATCGCAACAGTTTTCGTGGGTAGAGTATTCAACCCAAATTTATAGATTCAACACAAGGGGAGCCAAAGAATATTCTCAAGTATTAGTAGCTGAGTTGTCAATTCAACCACACTTGGAAACTTAATATTTGCAGCAAAGTATTTAGTAGCAAAGTAATATGATAGTAGTGTTAATGATAGCAAAAGGTAATGATAGCAAAAGTAATGTTTTTGGTATTTTGTGGTGATGATAGCAATAGCAACGGAAAACTAAATAAGCGAAGAACAATATATGGAAAGCTCGTAGGCAATGGATCGGTGATAGAGAATTATGCCGGATGCGGTTCATCATGTAACAGTCATAACCTCGGGTGACACAGAACTAGCTCCAATTCATCAATGTAATGTAGGCATGTATTACGAATATAGTCATACGTGCTTATGGAAAAGAACTTGCATGACATCTTTTGTCCTACCCTCCCATGGCAGCGGGGTCCTTGCGGAAACCAAGGGATATTAAGGCCTCCTTTTAATAGAGTACCGGACCAAAGCACTAACACATAGTGAATACATGAACTCCTCAAACTATGGTCATCACCGGGAGTGGTCCCAATTATTGTCACTTCGGGGTTGCCGGATCATAACACATAGTAGGTTACTATATACTTGCAAGATTGGATCAAGAACTCTCATATATTGATGAAAACATAATAGGTTCAGATTTTAAATCATGGCACTCGGGCCCTAGTGACAAGTGAGGGAGTCCTGGATTAGGGGGTGTCCGAGTAGCCGGACTATACCTTCAGCCGGACTCCAGGACTATGAAGATACAAGATTGAAGACTTCATCCCGTGTCCGGATGGGACTTTCCTTGGCGTGGAAGGCAAGCTTGGCGATGCGGATATTTAGATCTCCTACCATTTTAACCGACTTTGTGTAACCCTAACCCTCTCCGGTGTCTATATAAACTGGAGGGTTTTAGTCCGTAGGACAACTTCATCATACAACAATCATACCATAGGCTAGCTTCTAGGGTTTAGCCTCCTTGATCTCGTGGTAGATCTACTCTTGTACTATCCATATCATCAATATTAATCAAGAAGGACGTAGGGTTTTACCTCCATCAAGAGGGCCCGAACCTGGGTAAAACATCATGTTCCTTCCCTCCTATTACCATCCGGCCTAGACGCACAGTTCGGGACCCCCTACCCGAGATCCGCCGGTTTTGACACCGACATTGGTGCTTTCATTGAGAGTTCCTCTGTGCCGTCACAATCAGGAAGGATGCCTCTTCCCGTCTTTAAAGATGGCGCCGTTACTAAGGGAGCCTTGGCTGTCGGCCAAACTCTCTGGCTAGGCGGTTTTCTCATGACCGCCTGTTCGGCCGTTGCGCCGACGGTGACCTCTCGGGTCATCAAAAGCAATCTTCACGTCAGCTCGGAACTCGTCGAGCAGTTAGATCCAATGGAGCTCTCTTCCGTAAACGAGCTCTTGGATCGCATCGCCGCCTTGGGGGTCACTACGGATTATGACCAGGTTGGGCTTAAACCCGATCTAAGAGAAATTAATTCTCCCCAAGTCACCCATCACGTTGCCGTGGTAGAGGCACAATGCGGCGACTCTTCATCTATCTTAAGGACTAGCTACATCCGGATTCCCAATCCCTCCAAGCCGGATACCCGCGAAGGGGAGGATGTAACTCAAGACCTGAACTTAGAATCAGGCAACGGGCTAGATTCACTGGACAACATCCAAGAATCCAAACTTCAGAGTTCGGAAACTCCTTGGCCGCTGAGTCTTAGATTGGGTGAAGTTCCGGATTTAATTCCACCCACCCACCCGAACATAAGCGATCTATCCCAAATCAGGCAAAAGCCCGAAGAAATAGTACATCATTACTGGGCAAGGTTCCTCCTGGTTATGAACAGGATAAAGGACTGCCGCGAGGAAAACACAATCTCAATCTTCTGCAATAATTGCACGGACAAGGGAATCCTCAACGCCACAGGTCGTCGTGATCTTACACGCTTCGCTGACTTGGCGACCATAGTACAAAAGTACTGTGCGATGGAAAGCGCCCGGAAAACCGAAACTAAATTTTGGGACAATCCGGCCCTGAATAGAAACCTCGTCCGAAATAAAAGGGTGCATCATCATCAGACACCCGGGTTAAAAACCAAAAAACCAAAACCCTCTACAGGGCATGGAACCGTACAGGAGGGATGGCTTAATGGACCCTGTAAAATTCATAGTACAGAGGACGCCACACCAACTCATAGCCTTAGAGCATGTTGGATACTCTGGCAGGTGGCCAAAAGGGGCGAAGATCTCCTAATTCCAGAGGCCGCAGAAAGCCACCTCAGGGACTCCAGTACAGTCTTAACAGTCTTCGAGACTTTCGCATCAAATAATATGCGAAAAAGAACACTCCGCAGCCTCGCCGAAGTCTATCAAGTAGCAATAATAAACCCATGGAGTGACATGGCTATTACTTTTAATGCCAGTGATGAACCTAAATTCTGAACAGCTCGAGCACCAGCCGCATTGGTACTCAGTCCTATAGTGGACGGCTTTCGCCTCACCAAGGTACTCATGGACGGAGGCAGCGGATTGAACCTCATTTATGAGGAAACCCTTCAAAAAATGGAAATAGACTGGAACCGCATTCAGCGAAGTAGCACAACCTTTAGAGGAATAATCCCCAGTCGGGAAGCGCGCTGTACAGGAAAAATCACACTAGATGTGGTGTTTGGCACACCGGATAATTATAGGTCCGAAGAGGTCACATTCCAAGTGGCCCCGTTCAGTAGTAGACACCACGCTCTGCTGGGGCGGGAAGCGTTTACAATCTTCCAAGCAATACCCCATTACGGGTACATGAAGCTCAAGATGCCCGGGCCGAACGGAATCATCACTCTCGCTAGTGATCCGGACATAGCACTCCGCACCGAAAACAAGACAGCCGCATTGGCCCTTGAGGCACTGTCAGAAGCCCTAGCGGCTGAGAACTGACTACGCTGCGCTCCACGGTAAACAGGGACGATGTGATACTCGACAAAAGATCCAAGTCCACCTCCTTTAAACCAGCGGATGAAATAGTCAAATTCCAGGTCCATCCAACGGACCCCAATAAAACAGCTTCCATCGGGGCACGATTAAACCCTGATGTAGACGCCGCACTGCGAGAATTCCTACGGGAGAACTGGGACATTTTTGCCTGGCACCCTTCAGACATGCCAGGAATCCCACGCAGGTTGGCCGAACACAGCTTAAATATCCTAAAAGGATTCAAACCTGTCAAACAAGCCCTTCAGCGTTTCTCTGAGCCCAAGAGACAGGCAATGGGAGAGGAGCTAGCCAAACTATTGGAGGCCGGATTCATCAGAGACATAAAACATCCGGACTGGCTAGCAAACTTGGTGATGGTGCCAAAGAAGGACAAATCTTGGCGCCTGTGCGTTGACTTCAAAGACCTTAACAAGGCTTGCCCAAAGGATCCCTTCCCCCTCCCCCGCATCGATCAAATTATCGACGCCACTGCAGGACACGATTCGTTGTGCTTCCTCGACGCATACTCTGGTTACCATCAAATCAAGATGGCCGAGTCAGACCAAGCCGCAACGGCATTCATCAACCCATACGGCCCATTCTGCTTCAACACAATACCTTTCGGGCTCAAAAACGCCGGCGCAACATATCAGCGCATGATTCAGACATGTCTGGCAAACCAGATCGGCAAAACAGTAGAGGCATACGTGGATGATGTGGTCGTAAAAACAAGACATGTCGAATCTCTAGTAGAAGACTTGAGGCTTACATTTGACAACCTCCGAGCATACAACATCAAGCTAAATCCGGAAAAATGCGTTTTCGGCGTTCCAGCCGGAAAGCTCTTGGGCTTCATTGTATCCGGTAGAGGAATCGAAGCAAATCCAGCCAAGATCCGAGCTTTGTCACAATTGGATATCCCAAAGGACCTCAAACAAATACAAAAATTAACCGGATGCATGGCGGCTCTAAGCCGCTTTATCTCCCGTTTGGGAGAAAAGGCGCTACCCCTCTATCGCCTCCTTCGGCGCACCGAACACTTCGAGTGGACGGATGCCGCCACGGCCGGACTCGAGGAAATAAAAGTCATGTTGGCAACAAACCCTGTCCTGGCCGCGCCAAACATCGGCGAACCAATGCTATTGTACATTGCAACAACCCATCAAGTTGTCAGCGTAGTACTCATCGTCGAGTGGGAAACGGACGGACACAAATTCCCCCTTCAAAAGCCGGTTTACTATGTGTCCACTGTCCTCACCCCATGCAAATCACGGTACCCACATTATCAAAAGATTGCATATGCGGTATTCATGGCATCCCGGAAGCTACGACACTACTTTCAAGAGTGTTCAATCACAGTAGCATCGGAAGTACCACTCAATGATATTATAAACAACCGTGACACAACGGGCCGGATTGCAAAATGGGCCATTGAGCTCCTCCCGTTCGACATAACTTATAGGCCACGACGAGCTATCAAGTCGCAAGTTTTGGCCGGCTTCGTCGCAGAATGGACGGAGGCCGAACTCCCTAAAGAGTACGGCACATATTCAAAATGGATCATGCACTTCAACGGTTCCAAAATGTTGGCCGGACTAGGGGCCGGCGTCGTTTTGACGTCCCCCATAGGAGATACAGTTCAATATGTACTCCAGATTATGTACACGGACTCCAACAATGCAGCTGAATATGAGGCCCTTTTACATGGTCTCCGGATGGCAGTATCCATGGGCATTCAACGCCTGGAGGTGCGCAGGGATTCGAACCTCGCGATATCCCAAATAAATGGAGACTTCGATGCCAAGGATCCAAAAATGGCAGCTTACCGCAATGCTGTCCTCAAAATGTCAGCTCGGTTTGAGGGGCTCGAATTTCACCATATAGCCCGAGAAAACAATCAGGCGGCAGACGTCCTGGCACGCATCGGTGCAAAACGCGATGCGGTCCCCCCCAACATCTTCCTGGAAAGGCTGTTCAAGCCATCCGTAGTATGGGAAGGGGAACATGGCAATATTAGCCCGGACCCAACCGCACTGTCTGACGCCGAACAATCTGACATAATCGGAGGCTCTGCCAATGAAATCACAACCTCAGCCCACGTACTAATGGCCGTTATCGCCCCGTGGACAGAACCATTCCTAGCCTACCTTACTAGGCAGGAACTCCCAGAGGACCAAAACGAGGCGCGCTGTATAGTGCGGCGATCTAAAGCCTATAAAGTCCATGAGGGAGAACTTTATAAGAAAAGCACTACCGGAGTCCTTCAAAGGTGCATCTCCGAAGAGGAAGGGCGGAACCTGCTGGCTGAAATTCATGCCGGAGTCGGTGGCCATCACGCCACAGCCCGGTCCCTTGTAAGCAAGGCTTTCCGTACAGGCTTTTATTGCTCGACGGCCCGGGCGGACGCTCAGGACTTGGTCCAACGATGCGTCGGTTGCCAGCTTTTTGCAAACCAAAGCCATATGCCACCCACCCCCCTCCAAACTATCCCCATCACTTGGCCTTTCGCGGTCTGGGGGCTTGACATGGTGGGACCCCTTAAAGGCGGAACCCACAAGAAAAAATACTTACTGGTCATGGTGGATAAGTTCACCAAATGGATAGAAGCCAAGCCTGTTAAGACGGCCGAATCCGGACCTGTGATAGACTTTATATCCGGGGTCGTACACCGTTATGGCGTCCCCCACAACATCATCACCGATAACGGCACGAACTTTACGGCCGATGAGGTAAAACTCTGGTGCAAAAACATGGGCATCAAGCTCAATTATGCTTCCGTCTATCACCCACAAACTAACGGTCAGGTCGAATGTGCAAATGGTCTCATCATGAGCGGCATCAAACCCAGATTAGTGCGGTCCCTCAAGGAATCTAACACGCACTAGGTAGAGGAGCTCGACTCCATACTCTGGGGGCTGCGGACCACGCCGAATCGCACCACCGGATACACACCATTTTTTATGGTGTACGACGTAGAGGCAGTCTTGCCCTGCGACATAATTCATGACTCACCTCGAGTGCGCATGTACGAAGAAAGGGAAGCCGAGCTCGATCGGCAGGACAGTTTGGACGCCTTAGAGGAGGAGCGCGACGTGGCAAAAGCCCGTTCCGCATTCTATCAACAGCAGGCTCGAAGATATCAAAGCAGAGAAGTGCGGGCCAAAAACTACAACGTTGGCAAATTAGTTCTACGCCCACCGGACAAGAAAAAGGACAAGCTGAAGCCCACGTGGGAAGGTCCCTTCATAATCGACCAAGTCCTGACTGGTGGAGCATACCGCCTGCGAGATGCGTCGGATAACCGACTTGAGCCGAACCCATGGAACGCAGCCCGTCTCCGAAGATTCTATGCCTAGCGCCAGACTCTGTGTTTGTCTCCTTCCTCTGTCCATTTTTTACATTTTCTGTCTTACATTTCTCTCCTTCCCCTCTTTTCTTTTATAGCCCTTAAAGGCTCCTCAAGTGACGTGCTACTCACGCTCATTAAACCTGGGGGCTTCTTTAACAGAAGCTTATTTACACGGGCTTCACGCCCACCACATGTGTCAAACTTCCGCATGTACCTTTTCTTGACCATTATATGCATCGATATGACTTAAGTTTTGGCCAAGCTGGGTTGCCTGGCTCCTGTGCTTACCCCTACGTTCCCGATTGTTTGGCTAGGTGGTAAAGGGAGCACCTCTGCGATTGTTACTGCCGGATCAGCCGGATGTGTACCTCAGACTGGGTGAAGCCGAAAGCTAGCGTTCTTGAGGGAATATTCGGTTGGTGAACTAAAAGATGACCTTTTTTACTTATGTATATATATGCCCCCAGATTATTTTCCTACGTTTGCAGTCCGGACATGCACTTTAGGGCATGCCTCCCAGAGAAAGGAACCCCTAACGGAACTATTCTCTCTCGAAGATGTTTCTTACTAACCATGTAATATAACATAACTAGTTGGGCACTTGTCTGATAAAGCACTAATGACCCCTACGCCTGGTCTCCATGCATACCCCGGTTCTTACATAAACGGTAGGGTATTCGGACACACTCCGGACCGTCAGGTCCTGAGGTTGAAGCGAAAAGGTCGGCAATGACAAACGATCTACAATCCGGCTAGAAGGCATTACACATGTCAATTAAAAATTACATAGTCACTCTGACTGATTGTATTCCTCTTCAATACCATCTAACAGGCTGTCTAACTTACAGTCCTGCTGGGAATACTTTGCGACCAATTCTACTTGGCCGTACACTAAGCTTACAGGGATCTCCTTCCCGTCAGGCCCCACAGGTCCGACCTCAGCCATGTGGTTTGGGTCAGACTTCGTGTACCACGTCTTCACCATGGCCCAGGCCTCCCTAGCGCCTTGTCGGCAGGCTGATATCTTCCACAACCGGAAGCGCCGCCGATCTCCCTTAAGCTTCTCCGAAAGCTCCCCAAGGCCCTCGGGCATAGAGTGGGAGGGCCATAAGGCTTGGGCAACACCTCGCATCGCCTGCCGAACTCGCTCGTGCAGTTGCGAGAGCTCGAGAAGAAGGTCACCCGTAGAACCGGGCATCTCCTCTGCAGGACGACCCGTTAGCATACCTACAGACATTACTCTGTTAATCGACTTCCTTGCCGAACTCTTTTCTTTCAAAGATTCGCTTAAGCACTTACTAAATATGTTGCGTCGAAGCCGCTAATTCTCCTTAGTGGAGTCTGACAGCTGGCCATGAACATCTTTAAGTTCAACGTCCAGCTTGGTGTTGGCATCCTGAAGATCATTCTTCTCCCGCCTCACCCTTGTCAGCATACTCTCACCGGCCTTTAGCCGGCGTAAGAGTTGTTGCCTCTCCGGATCGAGTCCGGCGCCATCTGCAATATGATTTGTCAGATTTACACCCACGCCGCACTTCGCAAGATACTAATCTTTCGAAGTGTATCTTACCAGAGGGGGTCTCTTTGGGCTCCCCTGCCGCGGCTAGTGCGGCCTCCAGTTGGGCTTTGCACTCTTCCAGCTCCTGGGACAGTACGGTATTCTTCTCTGTAGGAACCTGTGTTGGAAATATGCCCTAGAGGCAATAATAAATTAGTTATTATTATATTTCCTTGTTCATGATAATCGTTTATTATCCATGCTAGAATTGTATTCATAGGAAACTCAGATACATGTGTGGATACATAGACAACACCATGTCCCTAGTAAGCCTCTAGTTGACTGGCTCGTTGATCAATAGATGGTTACGGTTTCCTGACCATGGACATTGGATGTCATTGATAACGGGATCACATCATTAGGAGAATGATGTGATGGACAAAGACCTAATCCTAAGCCTAGCACAAGATCATGTAGTTCGTATGCTAAAGCTTTTCTAATGTCAAGTATCATTTCCTTAGACCATGAGATTGTGCAACTCCCGGATACTGTAGGAGTGCTTTGGGTGTGCCAAACGTCACAACGTAACTGGGTGGCTATAAAGGTACACTACAGGTATCTCCGAAAGTGTCTGTTGGGTTGGCATGAATCGAGACTGGGATTTGTCACTCCGTGTGACGGAGAGGTATCTCTGGGCCCACTCGGTAGGACATCATCATAATGTGCACAATATGTGATCAAGGAGTTGATCACGGGATGATGTGTTACGGAATGAGTAAAAAGACTTGCCGGTAACGAGATTGAACAAGGTATCGGGATACCAACAGTCGAATCTCGGGCAAGTATCATACCGATAGACAAAGGGAATTGCATACGGGATTGATTAAGTCCTTGACATCGTGGTTCATCCGATGAGATCATCGTGGAACATGTGGGAGCCAACATGGGTATCCAGATCCCGCTGTTGGTTATTGACCGGAGAGTCATCTCGGTCATGTCTGCATGTCTCCCGAACCCGTAGGGTCTACACACTTAAGGTTCGGTGACGCTAGGGTTATAGAGATATTAGTATGCGGTAACCCGAAAGTTGTTTGGAGTCCCGGATGAGATCCCGGACGTCACTAGGAGTTCCGGAATGGTCCAGAGGTAAAGAATTATATATAGGAAGTGCTATTTCGGCCATCGGGACAAGTTTCGGGGTCACCGGTATTGTACCAGGACCACCGGAATGGTCCCGGGGGTCCACCGGGTGGGGTCACCTGCCCCGGGGGGCCACATGGGCTGTAGGGGGTGCGCCTTGGACTATATGGGCCAAGGGCACCAGCCCCAAGAGGCCCATGCGCCAAGAGTCAAGGGAAAGGAAGAGTCCTAAAGGGGGAAGGCACCTCCGAGGTGCCTTGGGGAGGAGGGACTCCTCCCTTGGCCGCACCCTTCCTTGGAGGAAGGGCCAAAGGCTGCGCCCCCCTCTCCCTTGGCCCTATATATAGTGGGGGGAAGGGAGGGCAGCCCAACCTAAGCCCTGGCGCCTCCCTCTCCCTCCCGTGACACATCTCCCTCCTCCCGCAGCGCTTGGCGAAGCCCTGTTGGAATCCCGCTACTTCCACCACCACGCCATCGTGCTGCTGGATCTCCATCAACCTCTCCTCCCCCCTTGCTGGATCAAGAAGGAGGAGACGTCGCTGCTCCGTACGTGTGTTGAACGCGGAGGTGCCGTCCGTTCGGCGCTAGGATCATCGGTGATTTGGATCACGACGAGTACGACTCCATCAACCCCGTTGTCTTGAACGCTTCCGCGCGCGATCTACAAGGGTATGTAGATCCACTCCTCCCTCGTTGCTAGATGACTCCATAGATTGATCTTGGTGACACGTAGGAAAATTTTGAATTATTGCTACGTTCCCCAACAGTGGCATCATGAGCTAGGTCTATGCGTAGTTTCTATGCACGAGTAGAACACAAAGTAGTTGTGGGCGTTGATTTTGTTCAATATGCTTACCGTTACTAGTCCAATCTTGATTCGGTGGCATTGTGGGATGAAGCGGCCCGGACCGACCTTACACGTACTCTTACGTGAGACTGGTTCCACCGACTGACATGCACTAGTTGCATAAGGTGGCTAGCGGGTGTCTGTCTCTCCCACTTTAGTCGGATCGGATTCGATGAAAAGGGTCCTTATGAAGGGTAAATAGCAATTGGCATATCACGTTGTGGTTTTTGCGTAGGTAAGAAACGTTCTTGCTAGAAACCCATAGCAGCCACGTAAAACATGCAAACAACAATTAGAGGACGTCTAACTTGTTTTTGCAGGGTATGCTATGTGATGTGATGTGGCCAAAAGGATGTGATGAATGATATATGTGATATATGAGATTGATCATGTTCTTGTAATAGGAATCACGACTTGCATGTCGATGAGTATGACAACCGGCAGGAGCCATAGGAGTTGTCTTAATTTATTTATGACCTGCGTGTCAACATAAACGTCATGTAATTACTTTACTTTATTGCTAACCGTTAGCTATAGTAGTAGAAGTAATAGTTGACGAGACAACTTCATGAAGACACGATGATAGAGATCATGATGATGGAGATCATGGTGTCATGCCGGTGACAAGATGATCATGGAGCCCCAAGATGGAGATCAAAGGGGCTATATGATATTGGCCATATCATGTCACTATTATTTGATTGCATGTGATGTTTATCATGTTTATACATCTTGTTTACTTAGAACGATGGTAGTAAATAAGATGATCCCTCACTAAAATTTCAAGAAGGTGTTCCCCCTAACTGTGCACCGTTGCGAAAGTTTGTTGTTTCGAAGCACCACGTGATGATCAGGTGTGATAGATTCTTACGTTCACATACAACGGGTGTAAGCCAGATTTTCACACGCGAAACACTTAGGTTGACTTGACGAGCCTAGCATGTACAGACATGGCCTCGGAACACAAGAGACCGAAAGGTCGAGCATGAGTCATATGGTAGATACGATCAACATGAAGATGTTCACCGATGATGACTAGTCCGTCTCACGTGATGATCGGACACGGCCTAGTTGACTCGGATCATGTAATCACTTAGATGACTAGAGGGATGTCTATCTGAGTGGTAGTTCATAAGATGAACTTAATTATCCTGAACATAGTCAAAAGGTCTTCGCAAATTATGTCGTAGCTCGTGCTTCAGTTCTACTGTTTAGTTATGTTCCTAGAGAAAATTTAGTTGAAAGTTGATAGTAGCAATTATGCGGACTAGGTCCGTAAACTGAGGATTGTCCTCATTGCTTCATAGAAGGCTTATGTCCTTAATGCACCGCTCAGTGTGCTGAACCTCGAACGTCGTCTGTGGATGTTGCGAACATCTGACATACACATTTTGATAACTACGTGATAGTTCAGTTAAACGGTTTAGAATTGAGGCACCGAAGACGGTTTTGAAACGTCGCAAAACATATGAGATGTTTTGAGGGATGAAATTGGGATTTCAGGCTCGTGCCCACGTCAAAAGGTATAAGACCTCCGACGATTTTCTTAGCCTACAAACTAAGGGAGAAAAGCTCAATTGTTGAGCTTGTGCTCAGATTGTCTAAGTACAAACAATCGCTTGAATCGAGTGGGAGTTGATCTTCCAGATGAAATAGTGATGGTTCTCCGAAGTCATTACCACCAAGCTGCTAGAGCTTCGTGATGAACTATGATATATCAGGGACATATATGATGATCCTTGAGATATTCGCGATGGTTGACACCACAAAAGTAGAAATCAAGAAGGAGCATCAATTGTTGATGGTTGGTGAAACCACTAGTTTCAAGAAGGGCAAGGGCACAAAGGGATACTTCATGAAATGGCAAATTAGCTGCTGCTCTAGTGAAGAAACCCAAGGTTGAACCCAAACCCGAGACTAAGTGCTTCTGTAATAAGGGGAACAGCCACTGGAGCAGAATTACCCTAGATACTTGGTAGATGAGAAGGCTGTCGATAGAAGTATATTGGATATACATTATGTTAATGTGTACTTTACTAGTACTCCTAGTAGCACCAGGGTATTAGATACCGGTTCGGTTGCTAAGTGTTAGTAACTCGAAATAAAAGCTACGGAATAAACGGAGACTAGCTAAAGGTGAGCTGACGATATGTGTTGGAAGTGTTTCCAATGTTGATATGATCAAGCATCGCACGCTCCCTCTACCATCGAGATTGGTGTTTGCGTTGAGCATAGACATGATTGGATTGTGTCTATCGCAATACGGTTATTCATTTAAGGAGAATAATGGTTACTCTGTTTATTTGAATAATACCTTCAATGGTCTTACACCTGAAATGAATGGTTTATTGAATCTCAATCGTAGTGATACACATGTTCATGCCAAAAGATAGTAATGATAGTACCACCTACTTGTGGCACTGCCACGTAAGTCATATCGGTATAAAACGCGTGAAGAAGCTCCATGTTGATGGATCTTTGGACTCACTCGTTTTTGAAAAGTTTGAGACATGCGAACCATGTCTATTGGTGTATATGCATGAAGAAACTCCATGCAAATGGACCGTTTTGACTCACTTGATTTTGAATCACTTGAGACATTCAAATCATACCACATGGGCAAGATGACTGAAAGCCTCGTTTTCAGTAAAATGGAACAAGAAAGCAACTTGTTGGAAGTAATACATTTTGATGTGTGCAATCCAATGAGTGCTGAGGCATGTAGTGGATATCGTAATGTTCTTACTTCACAGATGATTTGAGTAGATGTTGAGTATATTTGATGAATCACGAGTCTGAATTATTGAAAGGTTCAAGTAATTTCAGGGTGAAGTTGAAAGATTATCGTGACAAGAGGATAAAATGTCTATGATATGATCGTAGAGATGAATATCTGAATTACGAGTTTGGCACAGAATTAAGACATTGTGGAAATTTTTTCACAACTAATACAGCCTGGAACACCATAGTGTGATGGTGTGTCCGAACATCATAACTGCACCCTATTGGATATGATGCATACCGTGATGTCTCTTATCAAATTACCACGATAGTTTATGGGTTAGGCATTAGAGACAACCACGTTCACTTTAAATAGGGCACCATGTAATTCCGATGAGATGGCACCATATGAACTATGGTTTAGAGAAACCTAAGCTGTCATTTCTTAAAAGTTTGGGGCTACGACGCTTATGTGAAAAAGTTTCAGGCTGATAAGCTCGAACCCAAAGCGGATACATGCATCTTCATAGGACACCCAAAACAGTTGGGTATACCTCCTGTCTCAGATTCAAAAGCAATTGTTTCTAGAATCGGGTTCTTTCTCGGGGAAAAGTTTCTCTCGAAAGAATTGAGTGGGAGGATGGTGGAGACTTGATGAGGTTATTGAACCGTCTCTTCAACTAGTGTGTGACAGGGCACAGGGAGTTGTTCCTGTGGCACCTACACCAATTGAAGTGGAAGCTTATGATAGTGATCATGAAACTTCAGATCAAGTCACTACCAAACCTCGTGGGATGACAAGGATGCGTACTACTTCAGAGTGGTACGTAATCCTGTCTTGGAAGTCATGTTGCTAGACAACAATGAACCTACGAGCTATGGAGAAGCGGTGGTGGGCCTGGATTCCAAAATGGCTCGAGGCCATATAATCCGAGAGAGGATCCATGTATGAAAACAAAGTGTAGACTTTGGAAGAACCACTTGATGGTCGTAAGGCTATTAGGTACATATGGATTTTAAAATGAAGACGGACAATGATGGTAAGTATCACCATTAAGAAAGCTCGACTTGTCGTTAAGATGTTTTTCGACAAGTTCAAGGAGTTGACTACGATGAGACTTTCTCACTCGTAGCGATGCTAAGAGTCTGTTGGAATTATATTAGCGATTACTGCATTATTTATGAAATCTTGCAGATAGGATGTCAAAACATTGTTTCCTTGATGATTTTCTTGAGGAAAGGTTGTATGTGATACAACCGGAAGGTTTTATCAATCCTGAAAGATGCTAATAAGTATGCAAAGATCCAGCAATCCTTCTAAGGACTGGAGTAAGCACCTCGGAGTTGGAATGTACGCTTTGATGAGATGATCAAAGATTTTGGTTTTATACAAAGTTTATGAGAAACTTGTATTTCCAAAGAAGTGAGTGGGAGCACTATAGAATTTCTGATAAATATATGTTGTTGACATATTGTTGATCAGAAATGACGTAGAATTTCTGGAAAGCATATAGGGTTATTTGGAAAGTGTTTTTCAATGAAAAGCCTGGATCAAGCTACTTGAACATTAAGCATCAAGATCTATAAGGATAGATCAAAACGCTTAATGGTACTTTCAAATGAGCACATACCTTGACATGATCTTGGAGGTGTTCAAGATGGACCAGTCAAAGAAGGAGTTATTGCCTGAGTTGTAAGGTATGAAGTTAAGACTTAAAGCTCGACCACGGCAGAATAGAGAGAAAGGACGAAGGTCGTCCCCTATGCTTAAGACATAGGCTCTACAGTATGCTATGCTGTGTACCGCATCTAAAATGTGCCTTGCCATGAGTCAGTCAAGGGGTACAAGAGTGATCCAAGAATGGATCACAAGACAGCGGTCAAAGTTATCCTTAGTAACTAGTGGACTAAGGAATTTTCTCGATTATGGAGGTGGTAAAAGAGTTCGTCGTAAAGGGTTACGCCGATGCAAACTTTGACACTAATCCAGATTATTCTGAGTAGTAAACTGGATTCGTATAGTAGAACAGTTATTTGGAATAGCTCCAAATGTAGCATAGTAGTTGCATCTACAAGATGACATAGAAATTTGCGAAGTACATACGGATCTGAAAGATTCAGACCCATGGACTATAACATCTCTCACAAGCATAACATGATCAAACCCAGAACTCATCGAGTGTTAATCACATGGTAATGTGAACTAGATTATTGACTCTAGTAAACTCTTTGGGTGTTAGTCACATGGGGATGTGACCTTGAGTGTTAATCACATATCGATGTGAACTGGATTATTGACTCTAGTGCAAGTGGGAGACTGTTGGAAATATGCCCTAGAGGCAATAATAAATTAGTTATTATAATATTTCCTTGTTCATGATAATCGTTTATTATCCATGCTAGAATTGTATTGATAGGAAACGCAGATACATGTGTGGATCCATAGACAACACCATGTCCCTAGTAAGCCTCTAGTTGACTGGCTCGTTGATCAATAGATGGTTACGGTTTCCTGACCATGGACATTGGATGTCATTGATAACGGGATCACATCATTAGGAGAATGATGTGATGGACAAAGACCCAATCCTAAGCCTAGCACAAGATCATGTAGTTCGTATGCTAAAGCTTTTCTAATGTCAAGTATCATTTCCTTAGACCATGAGATTGTGCAACTCCCGGATACCGTAGGAGTGCTTTGGGTGTGCCAAACGTCACAACGTAACTGGGTGGCTATAAAGGTACACTACAGGTATCTCCGAAAGTGTCTGTTGGGTTGGCACGAATCGAGACTGGGATTTGTCACTCCGTGTGACGGAGAGGTATCTCTGGGCCCACTCGGTAGGACATCATCATAATGTGCACAATATGTGATCAAGGAGTTGATCACGGGATGATGTGTTACGGAACGAGTAAAGAGACTTGCCGGCAACGAGATTGAACAAGGTATCGGGATACCAACGATCGAATCTCGGGCAAGTATCGTACCGATAGACAAAGGGAATTGCATACGAGATTGATTAAGTCCTTGACATCGTGGTTCATCCGATAAGATCATCATGGAACATGTGGGAGCCAACATGGGTATCCAGATCCCCCTGTTGGTTATTGACCGGAGAGTCATCTCGGTCATGTCTGCATGTCTCCCGAACCCGTAGGGTCTACACACTTAAGGTTCGGTGATGCTAGGGTTATAGAGATATTAGTATGCGGTAACCCGAAAGTTGTTCGGAGTCCCGGATGAGATCCCGGACGTCACGAGGAGTTCCGGAATGGTCCGGAGGTAAAGAATTATATATAGGAAGTGCTATTTCGGCCATCGGGACAAGTTTCGGGGTCACCGGTATTGTACCGGGACCACCGGAAGGGTCCCGGGGGTCCACCGGGTGGGGCCACCTGCCCCGGGGGGCCACATGGGCTGTAGGGGGTGCGCCTTGGCCTATATGGGCCAAGGGCACCAGCCCCAAGAGGCCCATGCACCAAGAGTCAAGGGAAAGGAAGAGTCCTAAAGGGGGAAGGCACCTCCGAGGTGCCTTGGGGAGGAGGGACTCCTCCCTTGGCCGCACCCTTCCTTGGAGGAAGGGCCAAAGGCTGCGCCCCCCTCTCCCTTGGCCCTATATATAGTGGGGGGAAGGGAGGGCAGCCCAACCTAAGCCCTGGCGCCCCCCTCTCCCTCCCGTGACACATCTCCCTCCTGCCGCAGCGCTTGGCGAAGCCCTGTTGGAATCCCGCTACTTCCACCACCACGCCGTCGTGCTGCTGGATCTCCATCAACCTCTCCTCCCCCCTTGCTGGATCAAGAAGGAGGAGACGTCGCTGCTCCGTACGTGTGTTGAACGCGGAGGTGCCGTCCGTTCGGCGCTAGGATCATCGGTGATTTGGATCACGACGAGTACGACTCCATCAACCCCGTTCTCTTGAACGCTTCCGCGCGCGATCTACAGGGGTATGTAGATCCACTCCTCCCTCGTTGCTAGAAGACTCCATAGATTGATCTTGGTGACACGTAGGAAAATTTTGAATTATTGCTACGTTCCCCAACAACTTGCATGACAAGTGATCCTTAAATCAGTTACTCTAACTGTTTCAAGTCTCGGGGGCTACTGGTATATATATATTTACCAAAATTTTGTTACCCGTATGTCTTTTACATATTGCTCCGTGGCTCTGGCTAGACCATTTTGAGCGGCACGGAGGTACGCATCTCCTGATTTGAAGGCATCTAATGCCTCTTGGGAAAAACAAGCGTCGCGAAGAACTGTCCGGCGACGCCTGTGGTTCATGGCACTCTCCACCTTGGAATTGGTGGCAGACAGCCTGTCCGCATCCTCTGTCGGAGGAGCGTCCGGTGCGCGCCTTGTGTTCGCTTCCGCTTCCGGGCCAGGCGTTGGAGCCTGGCTGGTGGAGGCGCGATTGGCAACCTCTCCGGATGTAGTCCGGCGAGGTCTCTTCGTCCTGAAGATAGCACGAACGTTAATATGCCCCGAAGGAATAACACTAGGGAAAAAGAGGGTGCGCTATACCTTTGCGCCGGCGTCTCAGCCCGGACTACATTCCTTTTTATCCCACGGGGCCCTGCGGCCCCTCGTTGGCTAGCCGCCGCAGGTTCGGCCTCCCGCCTCGGAAACCTCCACTATTAGGGAAAACCTTATACACAGAATCTTAGCAGCAGCGTGGCATAAAAACAGGCGCTGCTGCTAAGTAGTAGCAGCGCGGCTACGGAAAGCTCGCTACTGGTGCAAACTTAGCATTAGCGCGTGACGCTTAAACCGCGCTGCTACAAAAATCCACCGACAGTACACAACGACATAAGTTTACCAGTAGCGCGGTGCCAGGGAGCGCGCTGCTGCTAATGCCATAGTAGTAGCGCGCTTTTTTGTCACCTCGCTGCTGCAAATTTTGAAAATGTGCACAGGGTTGGCCCGTTTAGCAGTAGCGCGTGACAGGAAAGCGCGCTGTTGCTACGCTCTTAGCAGCAGCGTGCTTTCTCTCCCGCGCTACTGCTAAGACGCAGGACCCACCACCTTTTCCACCTCCCCCTCCCCATCTCCTCTCCTCCCTTTCCCCTACCCTCCCACATCCTCCCTCTCTCACTCTTCTTCTTCCTCAATACTTCTCCCCCATTACTCTCCCTCTTCTACCTACCTTTCTCTCTCTTCATTACTCCTAGCTATAACTACACCACCTCCATTAATTCATCTCCTTTCTCTTTTTCCTCCCCCCTCCACTAGTAGAAGTTGTCTCCTCCCAAGTTAGCTAGCTATGTAGATGTAGCATTTAGTTAAGTGACCTATTTGCCCCCTAACTAGATCTTTCTTTGTCAAGAAGAGCTTTGTGCACTTTTGACCTCCCTACATCATCATCTCCACCGTGTGCTCGATCTTGAGATAGAGGTGTGATTAATATTTCATGCTTTTGCAAAATGGAAATATGTTTATGCATGTGTGTGTGATATTTTTATGGAAATTGTGTGTGTGGCATGAGTTGACGCCAAATTGTGCATTTGAGTTGCCTATGTTTTGCCGAAATGTCGATTTATTTCTGTTTCGGCGAATTTCGGGCATACTCTAGATCTATATATGTCCTACTTTTAAGGAAGGTCATGCCGAATTTTTGTGTGACTTTGATGAATGCACGCATTTTTATAATCAATTTGTTTATTATTACCGTGCAGAGTTCACGATGGTCAGTGGAACGATGGTGGACAGGTGGTTGCGGTCGGCGGTGCAGGACATGAAGGAAAATAACCTGACAGAGGTTTTATGTCCGTGTCGAAAATGCAAAGGAATAGTTTGGCTTGACCCCCATGTCGATGGTCGTGTCGAAGCGCACCTGCTCATGACTGGTTTCATGGATGGCTATACTCGATGGATAACTGAAGATGAGGATGACAATGTTGAGGATGCCGATGGGGCAGGCAATGATGACACGGGGCAAGACGAAGAGATGATCGATAATGGCGGCGGGGAAGAGGCCGGACATGGTGGCGGAGAAGGGGCCGGACATGGAGGCGGAGAGAACGACATGGACTCCACGCAGCAGAGTTCGTCGGTACTAAGTTCAATCGTGCGAGACCCTCATGTTCAAGCATTGCTTCACAAGGAGACGAGTACTGAGAGAGCTGCTTCTAGACAGGAGGCTAAGTTGGAGCAACTGGTGGTAGACTCGACCACTCCATTGTATGATGGTTGCAATCCTGAGGTGACCCGCTTGAGTTTCATGCTCCAAGTGCTGAAGACGAAGGCTAAAAACAAATGGACCGACACTAGCCTCGATGAGCATCTCAAGTACCTAAAGGATGTTCTTCCCGAGGGTAATCTATGTCCTAGTAGTGTTGATGAGGCCAAGAAGATCGTGTGCCCTCTTGATCTGCCACACGTTAGATACCATGCATGCATCAACGATTGCATAATTTATCGGAAGGAGCATGCGGAAAAAAACAAGTTGTCCGGTGTGCAATGCTTCTCGATACAAGAAGGCCGGGAAGAAATGTCCCCAGAAAGTGGTATGGTACTTACCGATCACTCCCCGTCTCCAGAGGTATTTTGTAGATCCCAAGGAAGCAAAGCTAATGCGCTGGCACGCAGAGAGGAAGAAGCCCGACGATGGAGATGATCCGAAGCTGAGACACGTCAAGGATGGAAGCCAGTGGAGAGCGTTGAACAACTTCTATCGGTATTTTGAATGTGATGCAAGGAACATCGTGCTCGGCGCGTGTACCGATGGCATGAATCCGTTTGGCAACCAGAGCACCAACCATAGCACATGGCCCGTGTTTGTATGGATGTACAACCTCCCCCCTGGTTGTGCATGAAATCGAAGTACATTCACATGAGCATGCTTATTCAAGGGCCGAAACAACCAGGAAATAATATTAATTTGTATCTGGGGCTACTTCAGGAGGAGTTAGACACGTTATGGAAAACACCGGCCAAGACATGGGACGCCAGCAAAGGCGAGTATGATCACGACAGTGCACGACTATCTTGGTTACAGATATATGGCAGGCCAGGTGTGCCATGGATATTGCGGATGCACGCGGTGCATGGATGATACGACGTCTCAGCAGCTAACGTCAAGGAAAGATGGCGGGTCTGGGAAAATCGTGTACATGGGGCATCGAAGATGGCTCGAATAGGACGACCCGTGGAGAAACCATGGAGATCTATTCAATGGTCACGCTGAGCATCGAGGACCTCCACGTAAGCGGAGCGGTGCCGAAATCGATAAGCTGTTGAAAAACTGGAAGGAGTGCCCCACATCGGGAAAGACGATGAGAAAGGCGCCGGAGCCGCTGCTGAAGGTATGGAAGATGAGGTCTGTGTTCTGGGACTTGGAGTACTGGCACAAACTTGATACGCCTCATTGCCTTGATCAAATGCATATCTGTAAGAATGTCCTTGAGAGCTTGCTCGCGACACTGATGAACATGCCGGATAAGACCAAGGATGGGCCGAAGGCAAGAAAAGACTTGCAAGATTTGGAAATCAGGGAAGATCTGCACATGCCGCCACGTAAAATGTCAGACGAGACAGAGACGGAGATAGAGGCACGGGAGAAGAAGGGCAAGAAAATAAAGAATGAGGATTATTGCCCCCCTTCTTGCTTCACCTTAAGTCAGGCTGAGATCAATCAATTCTTGAAGTGCCTTACCAGAGTCAAAGTTAGTTCCGGTTACTGTGGCAAGATAAGTAGATATCTAGACAGGGACAAGAAAAGGTTCAGCGGGATGAAGTCTCATGACTGTCATGTGATGATGACGCAGATATTACCTATTGCCCTTAGAGGGATAATGGACAAGCACGTCCGTGACACGCTTATTGGTCTCTGCAACTTTTTTGACGTCATCTCTCGAAAGTCGATCAGTGTGAAGCAGCTCCGAAGGCTACAGGAAGAGATCGTTGTGATACTGAATGAGCTTGAGATGTACTTCCCGCCCGCGTTCTTTGACATAATAGACCTGGGGCCGTCATTCCTGCACAACATGATGCCGTTTGAGAGGATGAATGGGATCATCAAAGGATTCGTTCATAACATTTCCCGTACGGATGGAAGCATCGTCCAGGGCTATTTGACACAAGAGTGCATCTCTATCGGTGAGAATTTTCTATATGGCGCAGACCAGCCGCGTGGTGTTAGTGTTGGTTTGCCCGTTAACAAGCACGATGGGAGGCTCGAAGGAGAAGGTCACTGCAACGGTCGCAGGGAACTGCACGTGGCATACTCAGATTGACGCAGCGACTTTGACAGAGCAAACTTGGTAGTGCTACAACACCTAGACGAGGTAGATCCTTTCGTGGCACTGCACAAAGAAATTATTGCAAAGAAGTATCGTGACCGGGGGGTATGCAGGACGGACACCGAAGTTACTAGAGAGCACAACTCCACTTTCCTGCATTGGTTCAAAGAGCATATTATTGCTAATCCCCCAGAGGAGGGCTCTAAGGACGGATTGCTCATATACGCCTTAGCACATGGCCCCTTGCCCAACCTCATAACCTATCAGGCATATGATATCAACGGATACACGTTCTACACGGAGGCCAAAGATATGGACAATGATGAATATCAGAACTCAGGGGTGACGATGGAATGCATGACCGGCAGCGACAACGGCGCAACTGAACGATTTTATGGAAGGGTCGAGGAGATCTGGGAGCTTGACTACTCTGGATTGCACAACACGACGATGTTCCGTGTCAGATGGGCTAAGAATGTTGAAAGAGAAATCCGGATTTTCACTACCATGACTATACCCGACACCAAGAGCGCTACCGTGAACGCTATCGCAAAAAACGAGCCATGGGTACACGCTAAGCACGTGACACAATGCCTCTTCATAACCGACCCATGCAATCCCAGTCGTGTTGTCGTGAGGAAAGGCAAAAGAAACATCATTGGAATGGATGGAGTCGCCAACGAGGAAGACTATGATCAGTACGGCAACCCAATGAGGGAAGATGACGATGATGATGAAGTATACGTCAAAAGAAGAATCAATACTACATTACCAAAGAAAAATCGTACTCCATGGAAAAGGCAAAGTCACAATGAGGGGCTCAATTATTCTTCGACGAACAAGAAGGGAAAGAAGCTGACTCAAAAACGAAAACGTCAGCGCTGAGGAATCGGTCAAATGATGTCATATATATATATGTTCCTATTTTGTATACACACTTAATTAGCCATTATTATGCATGGGTCCAATGATGTAATATATATATGTTCCTATTTTGTATACACACTTAGCCATTATTATGCAAGGGTCCAATGATGTAATATATATGTTCCTATTATGCCGAGGAAAAGAAAAAAGGGAAACTGGTTATAGTAGCAGCGCTGTAGTGAAAAAGAGCTACAGCTAGTCAAGGTAGCAGTAGCGGTTTCTGCAGAAAACAACTACAGCTAGTCGAGGTAGTAGTAGCGCGTTTCGTGTAAATGCGCTACTGCTACGTCCACTTAACCCAAAATTCTCCCTCTGCCTGCTTCATCCCGCCTCTTTTCCCCCAAATCCCCACTCTCTCTTCCCCGGCCCCGTCGCACCGCCGCGCCCGCCCCCGACCTCGGCGCGCTCGCCCCCGACCCCGGTGCGCTCGCCCCGACCCCGCCGCCAACGACCCCGCCGCGCCCGACCCTGCCGCGCTCGCCCCCGACCCCGCCACCCCTGACCCAGGCGCGCTCGCCCCCGGCGCCGGCGCTCGCCCCCGACCCGTCGGCCCTCGCCTCCCTCCTCTGCTTCCTCCCCTCCCAACCTCGGCCGTCGTCGGGCCTGCCTCCTCGCCCTGCACCCTCTGTAAACCACCCCTCTCTCTCTCTGCTAGCTAGGGTTAATTTACTTAGGTTTTAGTTATGTTAATTAGGTTATCTATTTAGTTATGAATTTAGATAGGTTTCAAAATTTGCTGAATTTATATGCAAATTTGAACTGGACATGTGATATGTGGATATGTCATGTTTTGGACATGTCATATTTTGGTTAATGATCCGAGTTGCCTATGTTACGCTGGAATGTTGATTCATTTCTGTTCCGGTGAATTTTAGGCGCTCGATATGTCCATTTTTTTAGCAAAGGTCATGCCGAAATTTCCCGTGAATAAAGGCATGATTTGTGCTACATTGTTGGCATATCGAGTGCTGGCACATAGATTTCTTTTTTTATCTCATTTCTCATTTATTCATACTTTTATAAATAAATGAGGACACTTAATCATAGGAAACATGTCGAACAACGAAGAAACTGGGCCTTCTGACCAAGATGCAGATGAGATGGATTATGAGGGTGAACAAGACTACCTCGACTTTTTGACTGCTAAGCAAGGTTTGCAGGTCCGCCTCGATGATGGTACTGACGCCGACACCGACACCGACGGCGCCGGCACCGATGGCGGCGCCGAGACCGGTGGGGAAGGTACCGCCGGGGAAGATACCGGCGCCGATGCCGGTACCGAAAAGAGACATAAGAAGCAGAGGATATGAAAACCTAACAAACTAGGGATTGGACGACTTGTGATCACAAAGATGGCACCTAGCAAGTTTGAGCCGTTAGAGCCGGAAGAACCTCGCAAGTGCTATGGGAACCAAGTAGGATGCATCCTACGGGAATGCACGAGCATCAATGACGATGACTTAAGGAGTAAAGAACATTTGACGCAGTTGCTCCTAACGAAGTTGCACACGAGATTCAAGTTCCCCGATCGGGATGATAACATAGAACAACCGTGGGATGATCCGAAGATGAAAAAGATTAACAATCACGCCATGGGCATGTTCAGCAATCATTTGGCCTCCTGGAAATCGAGGGTGAAACAAGCTATTGAGGCTGAGGAACCCCTGTCCAATATTCTGGAGGAAAATCCGACACTTACGGAAGAGGAGTTCAAAAAGTTCAAGGACACTTGCGCTACCGAGGACGCCAAGGCTAAGGCTGCGAAATTCAAGAGCCTTCAGCAAAGGAACACGGGGAAGCATCGCCTCGGAAGCCGTGGCTACCTCAGTAAAAGGCCCATATGGGATAAGGAGGACGCGGAACGTGAAGCCACGGGTCTCCCAGACCCCTTCGCGAAGTTCACCAACCCCTTGGAGCATGACTTCATCAGGGCCCGCTACAAGTGGGACAAGGAGAAAAAGGTTTTTTACACGGACAAGATCACGAGGAAATTGATTAGACTACTGGAGAAGCAACACCAGCTTGCAGCCGAAAACCCTACTTCTCCGATGAGGCCCAAGTGGGACACCCCTCTCAACCGGGCGTTGAACGAACTTAAGGGACTCCCTTTGGGCCAGTGGCCGCAATATGGTCGTGTGGACGGCGCTGGAGATGGTGCCACATGGAAGGTGTTTTACAACGAGGGCCCAGAGGCCAAGAAGCAGAAAAAGAAGTTTAGTCAGGCGGACATCGACGCGAAGGTGAAGCTTGCGGTCGAGAAAAAAGCAGCCGAGGACGCGAAAAAAGCAGCCGAGGACAAATATGAGTTGCTACAGCAGGCAGTCAATGCAGTTGTAACTGCCTGCAGAAATGATTTTGCTACTAACTTGGTTCCAGTTATCATCAACTGGACGAAGGAAAATCCAAACAAGACGGTACATGATTTCCCGTTGCCCAGTTTCGTTGGGAGCAACTCCATGAACAACAACACCATCGCACCATCACTTGCTCACGCAACTGGGCCTCCTCTCGCAGCCGCTCCCGCTCATAGCAGCCCGTCCTCAGTCTCTGGCGCGCTTGGTGGGCCTTCGTCTTTGGTTGAGCTCGACGCCGTCATGGTAATTACATGTCGCACCAACATATATATATATATATATATATAATATTCCATTTTTGTTGCCTTTCGGATGTTTTACACCACAGACATATGTGTTTGTAGGCGAAAGAATCCCCGTGCACCATACTCTACTTGATCAAAGGCCAGAAGGTGGACGTGGGAAAGGGGATGATAATGGAGCCCTTGCAACCCACGTTCCACAACCAGCCGATCCCTGCTGGGCACTTCAGGGTTAGCTTGTCCAGTGTGAAATCGGGGCACGAGGATTTGCCTCCTCCAGTACAGCATGTGGGAGCAGACGACGAGACCCCGCCGTGGATTGGAAGCTGCAAGGGTTGGGTGCTGCTATGGCCGAAGAATTTTATTCGTCTAGAGCCGGCCGAGAGCACACCAATAACCACACATCAACAAGCATGTGCGGAGACCACCACCCCGCCTACGCAATTACCAGCTCCTATAGTGCCGGGTGAGAGCGGCGGACGACATGATGAAGGGGGTGCAATAGTGTTGGCTGATGTAATTTGTCCTGTAGAACAGAGAATGGATGATGAGACGGAGGTCGACCCAATGGATTTCCTCAATACAAACGCGTATGACTGTGACATAGAATTGATGAGTCAACCATATGACGAATCGGGCTATCATCTTGCTAATGAGGATATGATGATATGCCCGGGCAGGAAGGTCGTAGCAGGGATTGCAAAAAGTCTCTCTTCATGAAATCCTCACAGGACACGCCTGAAGATGCCACCTCAACACAGGCTCAACTATCCCAGCGTGAGGGTCGTACAGTACTTAGCCCGGGAACATTGGGGCAGGGGTTAAGGAAGGGTCTAGAAGGTGTGCCCAAGAAAAAGGAGAGAAAGAGATCGGGGAAGATAGCTGCCTCCAAACAAGCCAGAGCACATAGCAGCCAAACGATGCATTCTGAAGAGCGTGTACCCATGAAAGGGGCGGCCATGTTCCATCTCACGGGCGAGCCGATGCTACCGCCGAAACCACTGGAGGCACTATCAGGGGATCTCAGGAGACTGCACGACCATGTGCTGTCGACTGAGAAAAGCCTACTAGCCTCAAAGGATGCAGGATATCCGACATACGCGGCTCGTGTGCTTGAGGGGAAGTGCTACGTCGAGACACGGCCCACGGAGGTGTTCTTCCTGCGGTTTGACCATATATTTGAGATGTTTCTGACAAGGCGGCTCGATTTTACAATCGTCCACCTTTTTGCGCTACATATGAGCTCTGTCATGAACAGTGAAGAAGTCTCGCAAATCTGTGTGGCGGATCCGTACTACATGCACGAGTCTTTCTTGAGTCTCGGCGACTTTGAGCGTGAAACTGCTAGGGACTACCTCCAAAACTTCATGGTACAGAATAAGGACCAGGAAATTGTCTTCGTGCCTTATCATCCAAAGTAAGTCAGTTTCGAACAACTCTTTCATACATTTCAATCATTCCTTCTCTCTCTATGGGGAATAATTTGAGGTGTCTTTTCGGCGCAGCAACGGGCGCGCCGTCCTTATCGTTCTTTATCCGCAAGTCTCCCACGCCATGTATTTTGACCCTTGCAGAGACTACGAGAAAAAAGACTACACCCACATAATGAATATTCTAGATGATGCTCTCCAAGGCTTCAGCTTTAGAGGTGGCCACATGCAGATCAGGAAACAAAGGAACAAGAAGATGGGTTTCGCGCATAAAACTAACTTCTCCTGCATCCAAGTCCCAAAACCAAGCAAGAAGGATGGAGTGTACATCCTCCATCTCATGAATCAGTTCAACACGGATCACCAAAAGCTTCGCATGAGAAGCAGAAATGATGATCATATCCACAAGTGGCTAGAATCTGATGGAGAAGCGGATTATAAACTTAGATATGACTTCTTTCGCATCCAAAGCGACATTGCGACGATCATCATGAAAGAAGTCGTCGATGAGAAGAGGATGTTCCACCACGGCCCTATATTGCGAGATGACGTCCGAACTCGCATAGGCATGCAACGTCTGGACCTCACGCCGTTCAAGAAGCTAGGGTCCATCCTCGATGATATGGAAGGATGGAACTTGTAGTGATTTATGATGCCGACGATGATGATATGTGTCGGTTGAACTTGTATACTATTTGTAGTGATGCAACTTTGTGATGTCCACGATCCCTGCCGAACTTGCGTAACGCTACTTTGTTAGTTTGCGTACGATGACCTGCGTACCTCTAGTTAATTAATTTGCGTACTGTATGTTGCATCTAGTTGCTAACCCTTTCTTTTTCGGTGTTCTCTAGTATATTTTGTTGCATATATATGATTGTACATCCTCTTCATGAACATGCATCTCTAACAGGTACCTAGTTTCTTGATGGCGAGATGGAACTTCTATGTCGTGTACAAAGGGAAGGTTCCGGGGGTGTACAACGAGTGGCATGAGTGTCAGGCGCAAGTGAATGGGTTCTCGGACGCCAACCATAAAGGCTTCAAAAGCAGACAAGAAGGAGAAGCTAGTTACTTGAGGTTCACGCTAGCGCGAGAGAGGACTCGTAACCGCCATCTCATGTACTGCATAGTTCCGCTCTCACTCATAGTGATAGCTCTTCTCGCCTATACCTTTGTTTAGATGGATGACGTTGTAGTTGCAAGTATTCGGGACTTGCATGTATCGCTATTTTCGAGATGATGACAAGATACCACTTTGTGTTGGATGATGATTATGACGAGACTATTTGTACGTATATGCTATTATTACATTTGTGGTCTCGCAGGCATTTGTATGTGTATCATGATGACATTTGTATGTGCTAAAGATTCTTCTATAAAGCCTGTTCAAATACAAAAAAAATATGCCGAAAAAACTACTAAAATTAGCAGTAGCGAGTGCAGAAAAGTTAGCAGCAGCGCGGTTGTAGCAGTAGCGCGCACAGGGGAAGCGCGCTATAGCTATTAGCAGCAGCGAGGTTCCTTTAAGCGCGCTGCTGCAACATTTGTGTAGCAGTAGCGCGGGTGGACCAGCGCTACTGCTATACGTTAGCTATAGCGCCTTATTGGTAGCGCGGGTACCCGCGCTGCTGATAGGCCTAAAACCCGCGCTGCTGCTAGCCTTTTCCCTAGTAGTGCTCCCCTGCAAAACACGGTCGTTGTCAGGAAAACTGAAATGCGTGAGAATGGATTCCTTCTCAAGGGGATGAGACTCCGCTCTCTGTTACCTGGGAGGCCGGGATTAACCCTGGGTAATCAGCCGTAATGGCCACCAAGGTATTGCCTTTGCTTAGCTGATGAAACACCCCGTCGATCAGCTCCACCGATATGTCCGGATCCTCTTCGGAGTCCGGATCGAGGGACCGTTCTGGATCCTCGGGCTGTGGGGGATGGCTGTTTATATCCTTTACTTCCTGACGCAGTTCCTGCGTTGAAATCGTTAGACTACATATTTAATCGTGGGAATATAAAACGGATGGGCAAGTACAATTGTCCACTTACCCAACTCGGAGGGTTGTACATAGTAAATCCGCCCTGCGGGTTGACACGGAGGAATTCCTCCTCTTCTCCCTTGTACAAAGAGGATAAGATCTTTACTAGAGCGGCAGCTGAGGCTGGCCCCTTACGACCATAACGGGTGGCGTCATCCTCTCCGTTAAAATCCCACATGGGGTGGCCTCCATATTGAAGCGGCTGCACCCCCCACATAATGCATGCAGCCATGACTCCAATCATGGTTAGTCCGGAATGAGCCAATAGTCTTATCCGACCCATCAGGTGAAGGACATCCCTGTCGCCTTCTCTCTGAGAGCTCCGCGGACGCCAGCTCAGGCGTTTCTTTAAGGGAGCACTGTTGAATTCGGGGAGACCGACCCGGATAGGATCCGGCAGCGGGACATCATCTATATAAAACCATTCCGAAGGCCAGTCCTCGGACGCCTTCTTTGGGGTTCCGGATAGATATCCAGTCCCGGCGATACGCCACAGTTCGGCTCCGCCCACTTCATATATAGACCCCTCTTGAGAGCGGGGCACCAGGCAGAATAACCTCTTCCACAGCGCGAAATGAGCCTCAACACCCAAGAATAGCTCGCAAAGGGCGACGAAGCCCGCGATATGCAATATAGAGCCGGGCGTGAGATTGTGCAGCTGGAGGCCGTAGAACTCCAGAAGCCCACGGAGAAATGGATGAATTGGAAATCCAAGTCCTCTTGTTAGATAAGGGACGAGGCACACCCGCTCCCCTTTGGAGGGATTGGGGGTGCTCTCCGCTTGCTCTCCGCCATTATAGGTGGCGAGTCCGGCTCGGACCGGGACCATATAGGCCTGAGGGAGAAATCCCTTGGCCTGAAGCGACACTAGCTCGCTGTGCGGGATGGAGCACCTCTCCCAGTCTCCAGGTTTAGGACTGGAAGGGCGAGAGGAGGAGCTGCGACGGCTGGCCATGTTGGAATGGACCTTTGCTGGAGGCGCTCTGATGATTACTCGCGGAGAGGAGAAGGTGTGGTTTGGATCTAAAACCCCATCCCATTAAATAGGCGGCTCGTTTATGCGGCTAGGGGTGTGAATGTAAAAACACCCCAACTTTTCGCATTCGTTTGACACGTGGAAGACGGCCATTATTGGGCGTGTAAACCAAGGTGCGCTACATTATGAAAATCGGACATTATTCAGCAGGTACACAGAATTTGGAGAAGAACCCGCCTTGCAATGCCGAAGACAATCTGTGCGCCGGACTCGTCGCCATTGAAGCTTGGTTCGGGGGCTACTAAGGGAGTCCTGGATTAGGCGGTGTCCGGGTAGCCGGACTATACCTTCAGCCAGACTCCAGGACTATGAAGATACAAGATTGAAGACTTCGTCCCGTGTCCGGATGGGACTTTCCTTGGCGTGGAAGGCAAGCTTGGAGATGCGGATATTTAGATCTCCTACCATTGTAACCGACTTTGTGTAACCCTAACCCTCTCCGGTGTCTATATAAACTGGAGGGTTTTAGTCCGTAGGACAACTTCATCATACAACAATCATACCATAGGCTAGCTTCTAGGGTTTAGCCTCCTTGATCTCATGGTAGATCTACTCTTGTACTATCCATATCATCAATATTAATCAAGCATGACGTAGGGTTTTACCTCCATCAAGAGGGCCCGAACCTGGGTAAAACATCGTGTTCCTTGCCTCCTGTTACCATCCGTCCTAGACGCATAGTTCGGGACCCCCTACCCGAGATCCGCCGGTTTTGACACCGACAACAAGCATTAAGCATACCAAGGTCATAGCAACATCAATCTCAGAACATAGTGGATACTAGGGATCAAACCCTAACAAAACTAACTCGATTACATGATAGATCTCATCCAACCCATAACCGTCCAGCAAGCCTACGATGGGATTACTAATGCACGATGATGAGCATCATGAAATTGGTGATGGAGGATGGTTGATGATGACGATGGCGACGGATTCCCCTCTCCGGAGCCCCGAACAGACTCCAGATCACCCCTCCTGAGAGGTTTTAGGGCTTGGCGGTGGCTCCGGTATCGTAAAACGCGATGAATCTTTCTCTCTGATTTTTTCTCCCCGAAAGAAAATATATAGAGTTGGAGTTGAGGTCGGAGGAGCTCCAGGGGGCCCACGAGGTAGGGGCGCGCCCTGGGGGGGCATGTGCACCCCCACCCTCGTGGCTAGGGTGTGGCCCCCCTGGTCTTCATCTTTTGCAAGGATTTTTTATTATTTCCAAATAGACATTCCGTGAAGTTTCAGGTCATTCCGAGAACTTTTGTTTCTGAACATAAATAACACCATGGCAATTCTGCTGAATATAGCATCAGTCCGGGTTAGTTCTATTCAAATCATGCAAGTTAGAGTCCAAAACAAGGGCAAAAGTGTTTGGAAAAGTAGATACGATGGAGACGTATCAACTCCCCGAAGCTTAAACCTTTGCTTGTCCTCAAGCAATTCAGTTGACAAACTGAAAGTGATAAAGAAAAACTTTTACAAACTCTGTTTGCTCTTGTTGTTGTAAATATGTAAAGCCAGCATTCAAGTTTTCAGCAAAGATTATGAACTAACCATATTCACAATGACACATAGGTGTCATGTTTACTCACATCAATGGCATAATCAACTAGCGAGCAATAATAATAAATCTCGGATGACAACACTTTCTCAAAACAATCATAATATGATATAACAAGATGGTATCTCGCTAGCCCTTTCTGAGACCGCAAAACATAAATGCAGAGCACCTTTAAAGATCGAGGACTGACTAGACATTGTAATTCATGGTAAAAGAGATCCAGTCAAGTCATACTCAATGTAAACTAATAGTAATGAATGCAAATGACATCGGTGCTCCCCAACTAATGCTTTTTAATAAGAGGATGATGACTCAACAAGAAAGTAAATAGATAGGCCATTCACAGAGGGAAGCAGGGATTTGTAGAGGTGCCAGAGCTCGGTTTTGAAATAGAGGTGAATAATATTTTGAGCGGTATACTTTCATTGTCAACATAACAACCAAGAGATGGCGATATCTTCCATGCTACACACATTATAGGCAGTTCCCAAATAGAATGGTAAAGTTTATACTTCCCCTCCACCAACAAGCATGAATCCATGGCTTGCTCGAAACAACGAGTGCCTCCAACTAACAAGAGTCGCAGGGGAGTTTTGTTTGCAATTATTTTGATTTGATTTGCATAAAGCATGGGACTGGGCATCCCGGTGACCAACCATTTTCTCGTGAGTGAGGAGCGGAGTCCACTCCTCTTGACAATAACCCGCCTAACATGGAAGATACGGACAGCCCTAGTTGATACATGAGCTATTCGAGCATACAAAACATGATATTTATTTGAATGTTTAGAGTTTGGCACATACGAATTTACATGGAACGGTACATAGATACCGTATATAGGTAGGTATGGTGGACTCATATGGAATAACTTTGGGGTTTATGGAGTTGGATGCACAAGCAGTATTCCCGCTTAGTACAGGTGAAGGCTAGAAAAAGACTGGGAAGCGACCAGCTAGAGAGCGACAACAATCATGAACATGCATTAAAATTAATCAACACCGAATGCAAGCATGAGTAGGATATAATGCACCATGAACATAAATATCGTAGAGGCTATGTTGATTTTGTTTCAACTACATGCGTGAACATGTGCCAAGTCAAGCCACTCGAATCGTTCAAAAGAGGATACCACCCTATCATACCACATGACAACCATTTTAATAGCATGTTGGCACGCAAGGTAAACCATTATAAGCTCCTAGCTAATTAAGCATGGCATAAGAAACTATGATCTCTAGTTGTCATTGCAAACATGTTTATTCATAATAGGCTGAATCAGGAACGATGAACTAATCATATTTACAAAAACAAGAGAGGTCGAGTTCATACCAACTTTTCTCATCTCAGTCAGTCCATCATATATTGTCATAATTGCCTTTCACTTGCATGACCGAACGACATGGATAATAATAATAGTGCACGTGCATTGGACTAAACTGGAATCTGCAAGCATTCAATAAACAGGAGAAGACAAGGCAATATGGGCTCTTTTGTCAGATCAACAATAATGCATATAAGAGCCACTTCAACAATTTAATCATAGTCTTCTCCTATCGACCCCCAAAGAAAAGAAATAAAACTATTTACACGGGAAAGCTCCCAACAAGCAAAAGAAGAACATGAAATCTTTTTGGGTTTTCTTTTTTAATTACTACTACAAGCATGGAAAGTAAACTAATTAAAAGCTACAACTAATTTTTTTTGTTTTTCTTCAAGTTTTATTAAGCACACAAGAAGAAAGCATAAAAAGGGAAATAAACTAGCAGACGATACAATGAAAAAGTATGAGCACCAACATCTAGCAATGAGTGTGTGAACATGAATGTAATGTCGGTGAGAAATACGTACTCCCCCAAGCTTAGGCTTTTGGCCTAAGTTGGTCTATGGCCACGGTTGGCCTGGCGGATATCCATAGTAATAGTTGGGGTCGTACTGCGAAGAAGAAGACTCTGATTGCCATCTCCGGATCCCACTGGTAATTAGACTGCCGAGGAGGATCAACTTGTGGTTCCGACTCTGGCTCTGTGGCTGATGTAGGGTTCCGGTACCTTGTTTATCAAACAAGGAAGGAGCAGCCAGGGTAATAGTCTAAGGATGATGTTTATGAAAGAACAATTTGTATTTAAGCTCCCCTTCCCTATTCTTAACAATAAAGTCATGTGCCACCATACTCTTATAATCTAAATAAACAGGAGACAACAATTTTTCTTCCTTCTCATAATGCCTAATAGGTATGTTAAAATGTGCAGCTAGGCATGAAGCATAGATGCCTCCAAAGATGGGGCCCTTTGTATGGTTCAGACTTAACCGTTTAGCAATAATACCACCCATACTAATAGAGTTATCATAGAATAAACCATGGAACAAAATAATAATTTCAGGAACACTAAGGTTTCCACAGTTTCCGCAACCAATTAAGCAACGACTAGCAAATATTGCAAAGTAGCGTAAAATAGGAAAATGTATGCTAGTGATTCGTGCATCGGAAACCTTCCTCGTTTCACCCACAGTGATGGTATCAATAAACCCATCCGCATCATCGCGATGTGGTTCCTCTATCATGCCCTTGAAAGGGATCAAACAAACCCCACAAAAATCATAAAGTGGCATCTCCTTATGCTCATCATATAAATAAAACTCCACCGTAGGTGGTGAGCTCCTAGCATGGAAATGAAAGTTTTGCACAAAGATATTGGTGAGTAAGAGATACTGTTCGCGTTGGTCGTGGAGGAAGGTGGTGAGGCCTGCATTCTTAGCCAATTCATAAAAATCATCAAAAATCCCGGCTGCCCTCAAGAAATCATTGGAAGGCCATTCACATGGCCGAACCTCCGCGGTGCGAGGCAGATTATACTTGGGCTTCTCTGCTTTTTCATTTTGCTTTTCCTTCGAGCTTCGGCTCGATGAGCCCCTCAAAAATCTCTTCATTATTTTCTGAAAAAATCTGAAATTTTTAGTAACTTCAGAATAAAAGTAAACCAAACTCAATAAAATTGATACCAACAACTCCTACAAGTGCCTAAAGCCTATATCATGCATTAGAACTACTTGGGACCATATAAATTTGACATGCAAGCTCAAGAACAGGGTCACCTAGGCAGCACAAATTTGCAATGAATAAAGCGCCGGAACAAAAACTAATTGGACCAATGGAGGAGTCACATACCAAGGAACAATCCCCCAAGCAGTTTTGTGAGAGGTGCTTTGAGCAAGGAGATCGAAAATCGCATCAAAATGAGCTAGAACTCGTGCTTGAGCTAGATATTGGTGTTTGTGGGAGGAAGAAGGAATGTGTGGATGCAGGAACAAGTGGAGGAGGGCCACCGTGGGCCCATGAGGCAGGGGGCGCGACCAGGGGGTAGGGCCCGCCCTCCACCCTCGTGGCCAGGTGGATGCCCCCCGTGCTGTGTTCTCAGTGCCAAATATTCTCAAATATTCCAGAAAAAAAATCATATTTAAATTTCAGGGCATTTGGAGAACTTTTATTTTTGGGGTATTTTTATATTGCACGGATAAATCAGATAACAGACAGAAAATACTTAATTTCATTTTATTTAATATAAATAACATAAAGTAAAAAGAGGGTACAGAAGGTTGTTCCTTCTAGTTTCATCCATCTCATGTTCATCAAAAGGAATCCACTAACAAGGTTAATCAAGTCTTGTTAACAAACTCATTCCGAATAACATGGAACCGGAGAAATTTCGAATAACACTATGTTACCTCAACGGGGATATGCACGTCCCCAATAATAAGAATATCATATTTCTTTTTGACAGTAGGAAGAGGAAATTTAAAACCTCCAAAAATAATCGATGGAATTTTTCCAATAGAATTGATACTATGAACTTGAGGTTGTTTCCTCGGAAAGTGTACCGTATGCTCATTACCATTAGCATGAAAAGTGACATTGCCTTTAGTGCAATCAATAACAGCTCCTGCAGTATTCAAAAAGGGCCTTACAAGAATAATAGACATACTATCGTCCTCGGGAATATTAAGAATAACAAAGTCCGTTAAAATAGTAACGTTTGCAACTACAACAGGCACATCCTCACAAATACCGACAGGTATAGCACTTGATTTATCAGCCATTTGCAAAGATATTTCAGTAGGTGTCAACTTATTCAAATCAAGTCTACGATATAAAGAGAGAGGCATAACACTAACACCGGCTCCAAGATCACATAAAGCAGTTTTAACATAATTTCTTTTAATAGAGCATGGTATAGTTGGTACTCCGGGATCTCCTAGTTTCTTAGGTATTCCACCTTTAAAAGTATAATTAGCAAGCATGGTAGAAATTTCAGCTTCCGGTATCTTTCTTTTATTAGTAACAATATCTTCCATATACTTGGTATAAGGATTATTTTGAGCATATCAGTTAATCGCATATGCAAAAAGATAGCTCTAATCATTTCAGCAAAGCGCTCAAAATCCTCATCATTCTTTTTCTTGGATGGTTTGGGAGTAAAAGGCATGGGTTTCTAAACCCATGGTTCTCTTTCTTTACCATGTTTCCTAGCAACAAAGTCTTTCTTATCATAACGTTGATTCTTTGATTGTGGGTTATCAAGATCAACAGCAGGTTCAATTTCTATATCATTATCATTGCTAGGTTGAGCATCATCATGAACATTATCATTAACATTATCACTAGTTTCAGGTTCATTACCAGATTGTGTTTCAGCATCAGAAATAGAAATATCATTTGGATTCTCAGGTGTTTCAGCAATAGGTTCACTAGAAGCATGCAAAGTCCTATCATTTTTCTTTTTCTTCCTTTTAGAAGGACTAGGGGCATCTGTATTATTTCTCTGAGAATCTTGCTTAATTCTCTTAGGGTGGCCTTCAGGATACAGAGGTTCCCGAGTCATTCTACCAGTTCTAGTAGCCACTCTAACATCATAATAATTATTCTTACTATTCAATTCATTGAGCAAATCATTTTGAGCCTTAAGTACTTGTTCTACTTGAGTGGTAACCATAGAAGCATGTTTACTAATAAGTTTAAGTTTACCTTTGACATTAGCCATATAATCACCCAAGTGTTCAAGCATATTTTAATTGAATTTCAATTGTCTACCAAAATAAGCATTAAAGTCTTCTTGCTTAACCATAAATTTATCAAACTCATCAAGCATGGGCTAGCAAACTTAGTAAATGGGATTTCAGCTTTATCATATCTATAGAGAGAATTTACCTTTACTACCTATGTCGGGTTATCAAGACCATGAGTTTCTTCAATAGGTGAAGGATTAAGATCATATGTTTCTTCAACAGGCGGTAAATTAAGACCGTGTATTTCTTCAATAGGAGGTAAATTCTTAACATCTTCAGCTTTAATACCTTTTTCTTTCATAGATTTCTTTGCCTCTTGCATATCTTCAAGACTGGGAAATAGAACACCTCTTTTCTTCGGAGTTGGTTTAGGAATAGGCTCAGAAGCTGGCTCAGGAAGTGTCCAATTATTTTCATTTGTCAACATATTATTCAATAGAATTTAAGCTTCATCCGGTGTTCTTTCCCTGAAAACAGAACCAACACAACTATCCAGGTAATCTCTGGAAGCATCAGTTAGTCCATTATAAAAGATATCAAGTATTTCATTTTTCTTAAGAGGATGATCACGCAAAGCATTAAGTAACTTGAGAAGCATCCCCCAAGCTTGTGGGAGACTCTCTTCTTCAATTTGCACAAAGTTGTATATATCCCTTAAAGCAGCTTGTTTCTTATGAGCAGGGAAATATTTAGCAGAGAAGTAATAAATCATATCCTGGGGACTACGCACACAACCAGGATCAAGAGAATTAAACCATATCTTAGCATCACCCTTTAATGAGGACGGAAATATTTTAAGGATATAAAGGTAGCGAGATTTGTCATCATTAGTGAACAGGGTGGCTATATCATTTAATTTAGTAAGATGTGCCACAACAGTTTCCGATTCATAGCCATGAAAAGGATCAGATTCAACCAAAGTAATTATATCAGGATCAACAGAGAATTCATAATCCTTATCGGTAACACAGATAGGTGAAGTAGCAAAAGCAGGGTCAGGTTTCATTCTAGCATTAAGAGATTGCTGCTTCCATTTAGTGAATAACCTCTTGAGCTCGTATCTATCTTTGCAAGCTAAAATAGCTAAAGCAGCTTCCGTTTCAAAAACATAACCCTCAGGAATAACAGGCGATTCATATTTATTAGGGGGAGAGTCTTCATCATCACTTTCATCAATATTATCAGTTTCAATAATTTCATTCTCTCTAACCCTAGCAAGTTGTCCATCAAGAAATTCACCAAGTGGCACAGTAGTATAAAGCATAGAAGTAGTTTCATCATAAGTATCATGCATAGCAGAAGTGGCATCATCAATAACATGCGACATATCAGAACGAATAGCAGAAGCAGGTTTAGGTGTCGCAAGCTTACTCAAAACAGAAGGTGAATCAAGTGCAGAGCTAGATGGGCAGTTCCTTACCTCCCCTCGTAGTTGAGGGATAAATCTTGGTTTTTGGATCTCTCAAGTCCTTCATAATGATAAGCAGATATAAATCCCATGTGACTCAAAGAATAGAGCTATGCTCCCCGGCAACGGCGCCAGAAAATAGTCTTGATAACCCACGAGGTAGGGGGCGCGCCCTGGGGGGGGGGCAGGCGCGCCCCCCACCCTCGTGGCTAGGGTGTGGGACCCCTGGTCTTCATCTTTTGCAAGGATTTTTTATTATTTCCAAATAGACGCTCCATGAAGTTTCATGTCATTCCGAGAACTTTTGTTTCTGCACATAAATAACACCATGGCAATTCCGCGGAAAATAGCGTCAGTCCGGGTTAGTTCTATTCAAATCATGCAAGTTAGAGTCCAAAACAAGGTCAAAAGTGTTTGGAAAAGTAGATACGACGAAGATGTATCAAAAGCTCTGCTGGATCGGAGCTCGCGGGACGTCATCGAGTTGAACGTGTGCAGAACTCGGAGGTGCCGTACATTCGGTACTTGGATAGGTCAGATCGTGAAGACGTACGACTACATCAACCACGTTGTGCTAACGCTTCCGCTTTCGGTCTACGAGGGTACGTGGACACACTCTCCCCTCTCGTTGCTATGCATCACCATGATCCTGTGTGTGCGTAAGATTTTCTTTGAAATTACTACGTTCCCCAACACAGATGCCCCCCTTCGATTAATGGCGGCTGCGTCCAGTCGGCCTTAAAGGGCCCCGCAAGAACCCTGTCTCCGTGGTTCCCCTCCTAGCTGCCAGCGCTGAACTTACCTCGAGAGTGGATGCAGGGGGCGAGAACCGTTGGAGGCTGGACGCATGGGTGCAGAGGCGTCGACACCTCTCGAGGCTCCCGAGGTGCCATCCCTAGGAGCCCGTGACTTTTGCCCTGGGGTGACAGCTGAGGGGGTGACGCAATCCGCCGCTCCTGAGGCCGAAGCCTGCAAGGTCTCAGCAGGTCATCATGAGGCGGAGCCAGAGGGATCCCCTCAGCCCAGCACTCCCAAGGTCGTCTCCTCGGGCGCCTCACCAACCGCGCCCAGCGCTGGTTGCCGCGTCCAAGGCTTCGGCCGGCTCCGTTTGGACTTTGATGCGCTCCGCAAGAGGAAAGGGTCTCCAAGCTACAACAGTGATGCCTTCCGGCCGTTGAAGCAGAGGAAGTATATCACCATAGACGAGTGAGTACCTTATCTTTGTAATTTCTCGAGTGCTGCTTCCCCTCCTGACTGTGACTCCTTAGGGTCCCTTCAGCTAAGGCGGCAAAGTCTCCCGGGAAGCAACCTCATCCTGCCTCGAACCCCCCACTGGCCTTGAGTGCCCCAAGCCAGCATGCCGCACCCGGCGCGAGGTCGGCCGGAGAGGCAAACACGCTAGCCTGGCGTCTTGAGCCCGCGCCTTTGCCGTCTCTCCTTCCTGGCCTCGCCTGGGGTGCGGCAAGTGTGCCAAGGGCTCCTCCTCCGGTTATGGAAGGCGGGTGGATGACTTCGATCCTGGCTTCTTCTTCAAACAACGGGCCTCAACCCATCCGGGCCCCTGCCGAAGCCCGGTCGGTGACCTGGGAGGCGCCAGCCCCTAGCCCCCTGCTAAAAGGGGGTGAGCCGGTTCGGATCCCGTCAGCAACCCCCGCTGCGGGGGACGGACCCGGTCGCGCGGTTAACTTTGTGCATGAGCGGAGTGTCGTTCGCCACGAGCTCTTTCAGGAGGCAATGGGCGCGATGAGCCGGCTCGGCGGAGAACTCGTGGATGTTGACGCGCACCATGGGGCCGAGGGTCTCCGGCTGGTGGAGGAGTGGCATCAACTTAAGGTGGCTATCAACCTCGGGCACTTTCCGCGTGAGCACGCCAATGTGAAGGCCGAGGCATCCCTGGCAACCTCATGAGAGGCCAGCGCCTGAGCCTTGGAGGAGGCCAGGGAGGCAAACTGTCGCCCCACGATTGCCGAGGAGTGCAGGCGGGAGCTTCAGGCCTTGAGTGCCTCCTTGGAGCAGTAGGCGGAGGCGCGCAAAGCCGCCTTAGCATCAATAAAGGGCGCACCATCCGACGAGGAGGAGATCTTGAGGCACGAAGAAGCACTGCTGCTGGAGGCCACGAAGCGTAGCCTCGAGCTCGAGAGGTGGAAGCCGAAGCTGTGGGCAGGACCACTGCCCTCAAGTTAGCGCTGGCTGAATCAAAACAACGCGAGAAAGCCGCCTCGGCCGGTCTGACCTCTGTGCAGATTGAGCTGGCCTCCGCCCGTGCCGAGCTGCTCTCTCTTCAGCAGCGGGTTGCCAGCGCCTAGTCCTTCGTGCAACAAAGTAGGGAGGAGGCACTTCGCCGGCAGACGCTACAGGGCGAGCATGCTCCCATGCTTCGGGACCTTAGAACGAAGGCCAACCGGGCGCTCTGTACCATCTGCGATGATCACGCCCCTCATCCCCACACCGAGGATTACACCAGCCATCTTCACTTCTTCACCGATGTAGTGACGCGCCTGGAGAGCCATGCTGAGAGGGCTCGCGAGCTTGTGGACGAAAAGAGCCGATGCCTTCTCGGGCGCGCATTCTCCCGCGTCTTCAGCCATCCCCTGAACACCAATCCTTACTTTGACCTTGACGCCTCTATTGCCCCAGTGCCTGAGGCCATGCGGGGCAACCTAGCGCGCTGGGTGGATGACAAGGTGGACGCTCTGGTTAGGGCCTATGCTTCTGACGACGACGCGGTGGTGGTTGCGGCAGATGAGGGCGCCGTGGTTAATGACGGCGAAGACAACGTCGGTGACGGCGCCAACAGTCTATCTGGGAGCGGTTCGGGAGATGAGGTGGGCGCCATGTCCGACTGAGCCCGTGCTCCTTCGTTTTGAAATTGCACGCGAAAGCTTGGGTCCGGCCCTTCACATTGTAAGAGCATTTTGGGAAGGTGAGCCCCTTATGTAAAATAGACTACCATTTTACTCCTTATGCCAGGTTAAAAAACACACTCTTGTGTGCTTGCGAGCCCCTTGCGGGTTTGTCGTCATAACTTACTGTCGTGACTTACTTTGGTCCGGTCGGGCTTCGGCTGACTTGGCAATTGCGAACTTCTCCTGGGGGGAGTCCCCTTGCGAACTCACAGAGTTTTAATTTTTAGTGGGGTCCGCCAGCCAACCCGAGAGGGCCTCGCGTGGAGCGAGCGCCAGTGAGGGCGGGACGCGCGCACGGTGCGCGTACGCCACTACCATCCCCTGCTCGCGAGGCGATCGGAGGAGGGGGGGACAACGGACGCAAAATCTCAAAACAAAGCACGAATCCAGAAACTCACTGAGTTAATATGAGCAAAAAAGGACGCTCCCAATGAAATCAAAACACAACTTTAAATCCAAGATCGAAAGGCTGCAAATTCGAGCTTCAGAAAGGAGAGGCCAGAAGCAAATAGCCGTGTCCGGCACCTAGCTAGTCTTCTTGTCTTCGAGTCTTCTCACCAGCGCAGAGCTAAGTGCTTTCACAGGCCATGAGCATAGTCATTGGGGGACAGTGTCGACGGCTGGCGCGGAGCATGGTGCTTCCACTAGGACGTGGGCGAGAGCCCCCGAGACCCGAGGGCGGCACTCCGGAGACTCCGGGGCATGTACAGCCCCACTCATTATTACGTGAGAGTGTCACAAGCAGAGACCTTCACAGGCGTGAGCCTTGCTTCATATTTCCAAACGAGGGCCCCGCCTTGCACCACCCTCTACCACCGTTGGGGCGTCCAGAAACCAGGACGATGCCAAGGGGCAAAGGGGACTCTAGCGGCGCCCTTGGCGACCACGGGCCCTCTGCCAGGGGGAAGGCTCACCAGCGCCTCCATGGCAGAGGGCCTACCTCCGAGCGACACCTTGCTCCGTGCGATGCGGGGAGGGGCCTTGCTCCCAGATCCTTCCTTGCAGCCCCCAGTGCGCTCCCCCTGGTGGAAGGGGGACTGCCGTGCTGGGGCCGTCGTCCACCGATATGACCTGATGCACTTGCGACCCATGGTTAGAGTAAGCCTGCTCCTGAGAGATTAGCAGTACCCTGTAGCTGTTGTCGCAGGGATGGTCGGCGAGGCTCCCGGGTGGCTCTTGGAAGGCCTCAACTTCTAGTGCCTCCTCGTCCCATCCTGGCTCGAGGAATGAGGCAGGGTCATCTTCCGGCGTGTACTCCTCGTCCATCATGCGGGGCACGTAGGCCTCCGAAGCCGTGGCCACGAAAACATCGCCGAAGTGCCCCGCGCTTCACGTCGCCTGGCCCGACGTGTCGCCCTAGGGATGGTAGGGCGGCATCCTGCGGGAGCCGTGGGTGGCGACGCTTGTGCCTGGCCCATCGGGGATGGCACATGTGCGGTTGGGCGTCCGGTGCCGCTGGTTGCGCCGATGTCGACGAAACCTCCTGGTGCGCCCGGGGGCACGTGGGCGCGGCGAGGCCCGCCGTGCGATCCGGCCGCAGCCTGAGGCGTAAGCAAGGAACAGAAAGGCGGCACTCCCCTGGCTACAACGTCCAATAGCTCGGCGACGCGCTCCAGCAATGCATCTCGGCCGTTCTCCATCAGTCGGCATCGCAACAGCTCCCGTGCCACTGTGAGTGCGGCCCTCATGTTCGCTTGTTCCCGCCGGGTGTGCGGCGCCGTCGCTGCAGCGTAGCTCGAGGCCCTTGCGGCGGCCTTCGTGTGCCGCGGGGTAAGGGTGGACGGTGCCGGGCCGCGCCACCCACGCCCCGCAGCATTTGGCAACGCGCGTGCCGCCCGAGGCGTGAAGTAGAGGTCTTCTTGGGCGGTCGACGGTGCCTGGGCTGGCCAGGCCGCCCAGTGGTCGGTGTTGGCCCTCAGTGTTGGGGAACGTAGTAATTTCAAAAAAATTCCTACGCACACGCAAGATCATGGTGATGCATAGCAACGAGAGGGGAGAGTGTTGTCTATGTACCCTCGTAGACCGAAAGCGGAAGCGTTAGCACAATGCGGTTGATGTAGTCATACGTCTTCACGACCCGACCGATCAAGCACTGAAACTACGGCACCTCCGAGTTCTAGCACACGTTCAGCTCGATGACGATCCCCGGACTATGATCCAGCAAAGTGTTGGGGATGAGTTCCGTCAGCACGACGGCGTGGTGACGATCTTGATGTTCTACCGTCGTAGGGCTTCGCCTAAGAACCGCTACAATATTATCGAGGATTATGGTGGAGGGGGGCACCGCACATGGCTAAGAGATCAATGATCAATTGTTGTGTCTCTGGGGTGCCCCCTGCCCTCGTATATAAAGGAGTGGAGGAGGGGGCAGCCAAGGAGGGTGGCGCGCCCAAGGGGGGGATTCCAACTCCCACCGGGAGTAGGACTCCCCTTTTTCCTATTAGGAGTAGGAGAGGGAAGGAAGAGGAAGGAGGGAGGAAGGAAAGGGGGGTCGGCCCCCCTCCCAATTCGGATTGGGCTCGGGGGGAGGGGCGTGCCCCATCCCTTGCTCCTTTCCCCTCCTTTCCACTAAGATCCAATAAGGCCCATATACCTCTCGGGGGGTTCCGATAACCTCCCGGTGATCCGGTATTGTCCCAATCTCACCCGGAACCTTTCCGGTGTCCAAATATAGTTGTCCAATATATTGATCTTTATGTGTCGACCATTTCGAGACTCCTCGTCAAGTCCGTGATCACATCCGGGACTCCGAACAACCTTCAGTACATCAAAATATATAAACTCATAATGAAACTGCCATCGTAACGTTAAGCGTGCGGACCCTACGGGTTCGAGAACAATGTAGACATGACCGAGACACGTCTCCGGTCAATAACCAATAGCGGAACCTGGATGCTCATATTGGCTCCTACATATTCTACGAAGATCTTTATCGGTCAGACCGCATAACAACATAGTTGTTCCCTTTGTCATCGGTATGTTACTTGCCCGAGATTCGATCGTCGGTATCTCAATACCTAGTTCAATCCCATTACCGGAAAGTCTCTTTACTCGTTTCGTAATACATCATCTTGAAACTAACTTATTAGTTGCATTTCTTGCAAGGCTTAAGTGATGTGCATTACCGAGAGGGCCCAGAGATACCTCTCCGACAGTCGGAGCGACAAATCCTAATCTCGAAATACGCCAACCCAACATGTACCTTTGGAGACACCTGTAGAGCACCTTTTTAATCACCCGGTTACTTTGTGACATTTGGTAGCACACAAAGTGTTCCTCCGGTAAACGGGAGTTGCATAATCTCATATTCATAGGAACATGTATAAGTCATGAAGAAAGCAATAGCAACATACTAAACGATCGGGTGCTAAGCTAATGGAATGGGTCAAGTTAATGTGATCCCGTTAATCAAATGACAACTCATGTCTATGGTTAGGAAACATAACCATCTTTGATCAACGAGCTAGTCAAGTAGAGGCATATTAGTGACACTCTGTTTGTCTATGTATTCACGCATGTATTATGTTTCTGGTTAATACAATTCTAGCATGAATAATAAACATTTATCATGATATGGGGAAATAAATAATAACTTTATTATTGCCTCTAGGGCATATTTCCTTCACTCAGGTCGCCGGTCATCAGCACTGTAGAGTACTGGCGGGTCTGCTGATGGAAGAGAGGTGTCGGCGCACCCCTACCTGGCGCGCCAAATGTCGGATTTCGGGTTCCGGCAAAACCCTTGAGGTTCGAACACTAGGGTGCACACGAAGATCTCTCCTCCCCCTTTGCACTCTCCCTCACCACGATCTCAAGGCTCAGCGCGTCAAACTCGCAGAACAAAGGGACACAAGATTTATACTGGTTCGGGACACCGATGTAGTGTAATACCCTACTCCAGTGTGGTGTGGTGGATTGCCTCTTGGTCCGAGGATGAACATTTACAAGGGAAGAACAGCCTCCTGAGGAGAGGTGCTCTTGTGCTTGGTGAGTTTGTGTGGATGAGGATGATCTGAATGGGCTCGGATCAGTTGCCTCCTACTGTGGTGGCTAGCCCTATTTATAGAGGCCCTGGTCCTCTTCCCAAATGATGGCGGGAAGGGATGCTACAACGGACAAATTTGAAGGGAGACAACTAGTATAAATTATCCTGACTAAAGGTGGTCTTCGCCTACCAAAGGCTCTGGTGGTGATGCCGTCCTGGGCTCCACGGTGACCTCCGTCCTGCCGTCCTACTGGTCTTGGTCTCGTTGCACTGATATGGAAACCTTTGCCTGATGCCTCGGGACTCCTCGCCTGGGCTTACCTCTTTAGCACCAAAGAGGAAACGAGGACACTATGCGCGCTGGCGCCCGCCTGGCCCCGGTTGTCATGGCTTGCATCACAAGAACCTCGCGAGGTGCCCCTTGCCTTGATCTCTCTGCCCCTCATGAGCCAGCCTGGTGAGGACGCCCCCGAGGAGGTCTTGCGTCGTCCGCCTCGCGAGGCTCGGCCCCTCCGAGGGTCTCGACTGTTTGCTGGTGAAGATGGGTCATACGGGGACGCTGGCGGAGCCACGCCATGGGCCGCAAGCAGGCAAGTCTGGGGTCCCCCGTTCCCAGGACGCCGACAGATGCGTAAGTAGATTCGAGGGCGAGCTGGTGGCGTGTGTGTTTGTATTTACTTGTTGGATTCAAGTTACTTATCTTCTTTTCTTTGAACAATATAAGATTTCTTACATGCAAATATGTAGAAAAGATTCTAAAATGGACTGTCGGTGGATTTCCTCCAGAAATTCTGAAATGTCCTAAAGTTGGTGATCATGCCGATGTTCCACTAATTCTACATTGGGACTTTCTACATGTCCCGGATAAATTTTGATTACTGTCGGTGTCAAAACCGGCGGATCTCGGGTAGGGGGTCCCGAACTATGCGTCTAGGCCGGATGGTAACAGGAGGCAAGGGACACGAAGTTTTACCCAGGTTCGGGCCCTCTCAATGGAGGTAAAACCCTACGTCCTGCTTGATTAATATTGATGAGTAGATCTACCACGAGATTGGAGAGGCTAAACCCGAGAAGCTAGCCTATGGTATGATTGTTGTTGTCTATGTTGTCCTACGGACTAAAACCCTCCGGTTTATATAGACACCGGAGAGGGTTAGGGTTACACAAAGTCGGTTACAATGGTAGGAGATCTACATATCCGTATCGCCAAGCTTGCCTTCCACGCCAAGGAAAGTCCCTTCCGGACACGGGACGAAGTCTTCAATCTCGTATCTTCATAGTCCAGGAGTCCGGCTGAAGGTATAGTCCGGCTATCCGAACACCCCCTAATCCAGGACTTCCTCAGTAGCACCTGAACCAGGCTTCAATGATGACGAGTCCGGCGGGCAGATTGTCTTTGGCATTGCAAGGCGGGTTCCTCCTCCAAGTACTTCATAGAAGATTTTGAACACAAAGATAGTGTCCGGCTCTGCAAAATAAGTTTCCACATATTGCCATAGAGAGAATAACATTTACACAAATCTAATCTGCTGACGTATTCCGTAGTGTGACACACGACGACCAAGCCTTTATCCGAGTCGTTTTATTATCCCACCTCAGCGCGTAATGTGAGGCGGTTTCCTTGGCACGTCTTGTTGAAGTAGAGATCGTGTCCCCTTATTTCGGGATTCTCATCAATACGGGCGTGGGTAACCCAACCGCGCCATTGATTACGGCGCTTGGAGATAAGCGAGTTTTACCAGGCTGGTGGGGACACGTAGTTGCGTCCACCCATATAAGGGGATAAGGATCCACCTTTTCACCTACTCCTTCTTCCTCCCTTTCTTATCCATTCTCGCACACTCGAGCTCCAGCGCCCAAGTCCGCACTCCCCACCTCAACCTTCTCCAGCCATGTCCGGAGCGGGAGGCAAGTGGATGGTCTCCTCCGTCACGGAGGGACACATAAAAAAACCGAGGAAGGCCGGATACTTGTCTAACGACATCGCGTACCGGCTTCCTAAAAAGGGGCAGCTCATCCCCACCCCTAGGCCCCATGAGAGGGTGGTGTTCCTCCCCCATTTCCTCCGCGGACTGGGCTTCCCTCTCCACCCATTTGTCCGAGGGCTCATGTTCTACTATGGCCTGGATTTCCACGATCTGGCCCCGAACTTTGTCCTCAGCATCTCGGCGTTTATCGTCGTGTGCGAGGCTTTCCTCCGCATCCGCCCCCATTTCGGCCTATGCCTCAAGACTTTCAATGTCAAGCCGAAGGTGGTGCGCGGCAACCAGGCGGAGTGCGGAGGCGCCACGGTGGGCAAGATGCCCAATGTCTTATGGCTCGAGGGCTCCTTTGTGGAGACCCTGAAGGGGTGGCAATCGGGGTGGTTTTACATCACCGAGCCACGCGACCCCGAATGGGTCGCATCCCCTGAGTTTCGATCTGGACCCCCTACGCGGCTCACCTCCTGGAAGGAGACGGGTCTATCGTGGGGTAAAAAAAGGAGAGCTGACCGGACTCCAAACATGCGTCCAAACCCTGGTGGACAAGAAGCTCAAACTTGTCAACGTAGTCCAGGTTATGCTCATCCGCCTGATCCTCCCGTGTCAACAACGGGCTTTCAACCTGTGGGAGTTCGACCCGGCGCGGCACCGAACTCTGAGCAGGCTCTTCGACACGACGTACCAAGATGCCTGGAAGGTGCTTTTCAAGGGCGCCGAGGCCCCCGCATCCGCTACCGAGGATCGCGGATTCAGTACGCAGTGTCACGCTCATGCGGTAAGCTGTTTTTTTCCTTTTACAGGGTATTAGTTTTGCATAGTTTGACTCCATGCGGGATCTAAGCCCCCTTACCTTTGGCAGGACTGGCAGGAGACGTCCGGATAGATCAACTGTCCGCCTCCTTTGCCCGAAGGCCCAGCGGATGCTCGTTTGGCGAAGCTGCTGGTTCCGGCACCCTATGTGGTGCCGAAGAAGAAGGCCACGAAGAAGGCCATGGGGACTCGAAAGAGTGCCCAGCGCCACGAGGTGTCGGATCCATCATCTGACGGTTCCGAGGCGCATTCCTCCTGTGAAAACGAGGAGGAAGAAGAAGAGACCTCTCCCCCTCCAGCGGGAGGAGAGAAGAAAAGGAAGGCCACCCCAACTGGGGAGGCCGAAGGGTCCAAGAAGGGGAAAACCCTTCCTCCGGACTATTCCACCGACACCGACGACGGCAGAGAGGAGTGGCCGCCCAGGGCCAAGCCCCTGGCAAAATCGTAAGTATCCGAATACTAGAGTAATTCATAGTATTCGTTTATTGCACAGCTTTCCCTTATGTCGAATATGTTTATGTAGCACACCCAAAGACCGGCTCGACGCGTCGTCGAGCGGCTCACTGGACTCGTCGGATGTGAACTCGCTTCCGACGGCTTCCTCCCCCCGCCCTATGGATGACACCGAAGTGTTGTCCCAACAGGTTCCAAGCCGGGAGGAGGTGGTCCTGGAGGCGCCGCAAGGCGACCTCCCGGACTCCAGGAGTAAAGGGGATGAAACCCCCCAGGGCTCCAAGTCCGGCTCTAGGCCGGACACCGCTCCGGAACCTTCAAAGGTTCCAGAGTCCGGCGGAGGACCTCCTTCCAAGAGGAGCAAGCCCACCGTGCCGGTGACCCCCGTCCAACCGGAGGCGCCGGACAATATGTTGGAGGCGCTCCAAGCCGCCTCCATCGACGAGGAGCACCGCACCATTATGAGTGCGGTGGTCCAGAAGGTTCAGTCCGCCAAGAGTGGACTGACTTGAGCTTGTACTAGCCTTTTAACAGGCTTTGAGGTAAGTAAAGAATGTGTAAATAATATTACCGCATAGACAGTAGCCCCTGATGCTCTGTTTGGCGTTCAGGAAGAAAAGCCGAATAGAGGATCAAATAAAATTCGCAGGAGTCTAACAAAAAGGAGTCAATATGCGTATGCAGGCTTCTCTGCTTGCGTCCGCCGCACTGACTACGGAAGTGGACACGCTAAAGCAGAACCTCGAGCGGTCCGAGAAAGAGCTCGGGCGTGCCAAGAAGCAGCTCGAGGACAATGAAGGTAAGAAATACCTTGTTTAAACATATATAAAAAGGTGCAATTGCTAAAAATAACAGGATTATCGTGGCTATTGTAGGGGCCACGTCTGAGGTGGCGACCCTTAAGCAAGCGCTGGTCGAGGCCGAGAAGAGGGCGGCAGCGCTGGTCGAGGCCGAGAAGAGGGCGGTCACGGAGCGCACCGAGCGGGAGAGGTACGAGGCCCAGGTTGGCAAGGTGCACCAAGAGCTCCGGGTTCTCATGAAAAAACTTGAGAGTTTGGAGCTTGACTCAAAGACGCGAGCGTCCGAGCTCGCGGCAGCTATTGAAAATGCCAAGTCTGCCAAGGCCGAATCCCAGAAGACCCTCCAGGAGTTGGATGAGGTGCAGAAGACAGCGGCGGGTATGGCATTCTTTATGCAAAGCAAACACATAAACGTGAGTTACTTGTTACTTACCCGAATTCGGAGCTCTCCAGGAGCGTTCGCAGATCTTACCCGGAGTGTGTCCGATGCCGCCGCATTCTATCGAGCCGAGGAGGGCAGCTCGACAGAGAAGGTGTTCTGGTCTCATTATGCTGAGGCCGGACACCCTGTGCCCCTGAGGGACCAGCTGAAGCAACTGGTCGAGCTCCACAAGGCGGCCGAACAGGCCATGAAGGGCCTCATAGTTCGGCTGTGGCCTGGAGAGGCTCTGCCTGGGAGCTATTTCGGGCTGGTGTGGCGGCTGGTGGAGGCCTGTCCAAGGCTCGAAGTCATCAAGCGCTCCGTCTGCATTGAAGGTGCCCGTAGGGCCCTTGCCCGTGCTAAAGTGCACTGGGGCAAGCTGGATGCTGAGAAGCTTGTGAAGGACGGGCCACCGCCGGGGAAAGAGCATCGCAAGCCCGAGAATTATTATAAGGATGTTCTGAAGGGTGCCTGCCTTGTGGCGGATGAATGTTCTAGGGATGTAATTTTTGAGTGAAAACTTGTTCATATGCGCTAAGCAGTGCTGTTGGAATTTAAAATATTACCTTCTGTGCGGCTGTTTATCAATTCTGAGAGATGGCGAGTCGTTGGCTTTTGCCACCGTGCCGCTAGTGCTGGGGTGTTCGGGGATAAACCTGAGCGCTCTTTTTCCCATGTTTGGGTCCTTCGAGGGAGGCGCTCAGCTCAACGAACAAGGCCATCGGACTATAATGCGTGAACACTCTCACTTAGCCATAGAATTCTATAATTTTAAAATTCGGCGAAGGCCCTGGTATTCGGAAGACCGAGTTCGGGGCGCTATCCACGCCTTGGCCGGACAGAGCCGACTCCTCGCTCTAAGCGGCATAAGTCTTTAGGGACTCGAAAAACCTCTTGAACAGCGACCAGCTTTCGCTTCATCATGACAGTCAGTTTTAGCTTTCTCCACTGAGGTGCTCGACCCAGCTCAACTGGGACACAATCGCAGTGGTTCTCCTAGTGCTACCTTAGCCGATATAGCAGAATGTAAGGCACCAAAACATAGGAGCCGGGCAAACCCAACTATTGACCCAAGACATGATTCGGAGCCGATGCATATAATGCTATAAGTTCGGGGTGCCGCACTTGTTAAAGTGTTCGGACTTCTCACACCATATTGAGGGGTACTAAAGCCCCTGGCGTATTTTGGCCGTACCAAAGTGTACGGGTGCAACATGTCGTTAAGGAACATATATAAAAAAAGAGTAATGCGAAAATAGACAAAAGCTATGCATTGTTTATTAAAAAGGTCTGCGATAAAAGCAGAACGATATAAATAACGCGATAAGCAAAAGGTTGGACTATTTAACATGTCCGTTCCAGGGGCAGGCTGCGGAATGGTATGTGAAACAGGTATACTGCTCGTGATAGAGACCACCTGGGAGTTCCGTAATGCGGCATGGCTTGTCTGCTTCCCTGGTTCTTGCATCGTTTGTGCAGCAATTGAACTGCCGAACGGGCCTTCCGAAGAGTGGAGTCCTGAAATTAAGAGAAAATTAAAAAATCGGCAGCCCCTGGTGCGGTTTAAGCCGTGTTTCGGGCGTGCCGTGATGGTGCCCCTCCCCTGTACCCATGGTATCTCTAGAGCGTAATTATGTACGCGAAGTACTGGTGTCACCTTTTTGCGAGGGTTGGGGTTGGGGCCGCATTGCTACGCCTGCTCGGATCGTGCCAGGCGGTCTTATTGTAGGTTACTCCGCGGGCGCTTGACGGTGTCTGGTCGTTTAGTGGCCGGACTGGAGAACTGCCTGGAGAGGCTGCTTTGTACTTCCGCTGCAAGGGCCGCCGTGTGCTCCTCCGTTCGGAGGGAGCGTTCGGTGTTTCCATTGACCGTAATTACTCCTCGAGGGCCTGGCATCTTGAGCTTAAGGTATGCGTAGTGCGGTACCGCATTGAACTTGGCGAATGTGGTTCGCCCGAGCAGTGCATGATAACCACTGTAGAACGAGACTATGTCGAAGATTAACTCCTCGCTTCGGAAATTATCCGGAGATCCGAAGACCACTTTAAGTGTGACTGAGCCTGTACAGTTGGCCTCTACACCTGGTATTACGCCTTTAAAGGTCGTTTTGGTGGGCTTAATCATCGAGGGATCTATGCCCATTTTCTGCACTGTATCCTGGTAAAGCAGGTTCAGGCTGCTGCCGCCGTCCATAAGGACTCTAGTGAGATGAAATCCGTCAATAATTGGGTCTAGAACCAATGCGGCGAATCCGCCATGACAGATGCTAGTGGGATGGTGTAACATCCCAAAATTCTAAATTTTGGAATGTTATAATAAATAGATAGATTTGATTGACTGTTTGATTGATTGACTGAAAGTGAGTGAAATTCGAAACTTTTGAAATTTAAATGAGAGGGAATAAAAGGACTTTCCCAAAATTTCATATTTGCTTTCTGATCTCCATGAATTCAAATTCTTTTCAAATACAAAACCCTTGAGCGAAGATGATATTACTTCTTCCATTTAAAATTAAATGAAAGGGTATTTGAAAATAATTGAATTTCATTTGGAAATATTTTCAATTCAGAAACTTTAAGCAACTGAAGGACCCACGGAAAGAGTTGGTGATTTCGTTATTTACATATTTGAGTTTTCTCAAATTTTGTAAAGAGGATCATTTGATTTTATTTATTTTATCATCAATTATTTCTATTACAAAAATATGAGAGAGGGAATAAAATGACTTTACCAAAATATAGAAATATTGAGGATTTAATAAAAAAAATCAAATAAGATTTATTTCGGAGTTTTTCGGTATTTTTATTTGAATTTAGGAAAAATGCGCGTTTTTCAAAGTTGTAGTTTGGTCCCAGATAAATGTTCACTTTATCGGGCTTGATTTTAGAAACCCGGGAAATTTTATTTCGTGATTTTTGGAGTCCGTTTAGTATTTCTTTTTATTTTTCTTCCGAGCGTAATTAAAAAAAAAACGAAACCGACCTTGGGCCGTACCCGAGCGGGACTCCGCCCGGGGGCGCCTTTATATAGCGCCGCACCCGAGCCCCCAGCCCACACCAGCCCTGCGCCCGATCCGCCGCCGCCGCCGCCTCGACTTCCGTGTCGAAAAAAAAATTTCTTTTTTTTTAAAAAAGTTAAAATTTCTTTTTCGCCGGTTTTATTTTCGAATTTTTTTTAATTTTTTTAGTTTTATTATTATTTTTAATTATTTTCGGATTAGGTTAATTAACGATTAATCTGTTCGTCGTTTTTCTTTTTCGTCGGATTTTCCGCGGTTATTTTCTGATCGCAATTTCTGATCCGATTTTCGTTTTAGTAGAACTTTTCGCTCGTTTATCGGAATCAGGCGATTCAGGCGCCTGGAGTTTCGTCTCGAAACCCTCTTTCCGAATAATCAACTTAAACATGTTTTTGCTACTGTAAAATTTTCCCTAGATCCAGATTACTAGAACGGAGTTGTTTTCTTTCGCCGTTTGACTTCTTTTGCTTCGTTCGATTTGATTCTTTTTGCAAACCAGGGTTCTTAAGCTGAACTTTCTGGTTAGATCTTCTATTTGAGTTTTACCTGTGATGAGTACTTATTGTATGCTTGTTTGTTTGTCTGCGATAGAATACCCGGAGTGCGCCGCCTGTTACTTTGAATCTCTAGGTTTCGCGGATCATCAGCAAGGCAAGTTCACACTTTGATCATACCTTTTTCTACAACCCAGTTTTATTGCATTAGATCAATCCTCACACATTGCATGATTAGGATCTAATTAAATTGTGGGATGGGAAGTAGATGAGGTAGTACCTATTACCTGTTTATTATCAAACCTTTGGGAGTTACTTCTACGTTTGCTTATTATGCCATGCTATGCTAGTAGACGTGGATTGGGTGAGTGATATCCATGACAGATGTGAGATTGATAATTAAGGGTTTATCTAAGGTGGCAACCTAACACACATCTGGGTGGATTGAGGCACCTGGGGTTTCCAGGACTTGCCTGTTTTTATTTGGACCGCCACCCAGGCCCAAAGGGATCATGAGATTATTCATACTAGAAACTTCCGTGTGCAGCCACAAGCCATTATGGGCTCTGGCATAGTTGACTAAGTTGTGCGAACTCTTACAGGGTAGACTAGCAGATGTAGGGGAAAGTAGGTGTACCGGTCTATCCGTCGTAAGGTGCTAGCGCTTCTGAAAGACTGTGTCTCGGTCATCCGTCTTCTCAAACACCCTGTAGTGCGAGAAACCAAACGGAGGCGATCGAGTCTTGTGGGGAAAAGTGCGCAAACCTCTGCAGAGTGTATAAACTAATCATGATTAGCCGTGTCCCCGGTTATGGACATCTTGAGTATCTAGTTCTTGGATTATCCTGTTGATCTCATCATGTTACTTTAAATGAATATTGTTGGGTTTAATGATGTTACTTAATTGGGATTGAGAATACTGTCAACCATTCTCAATGTTCAACAACCACCATGATAGTTAAATAAAATTTATTCCTTTGCAGTAGGGAAAAATTGGCTTTTCGCAAAAACCTTATAACCATAGAGCTTTTCCACCAGCCAAATATGCATGTAGTGATAGTCTTTATTCATCATTCTCTATGGTGTGAATTTGTCAGTACATTCAATGTACTGACCCTCTGTGGCTGCAACGTCTCATGTTGCAGGATTATCTTACGACGAGTAAGTGATATGTTAGGGTTACGATTTCTACACTCAACTTTGCCGTTGGTGTTGATGGGAATCCACAACCTTGTTACTTCCGCTATTTTGGATTGAGGTAATAGTATTTACGTTATTTTATACATGTCATTTACCTCTGTTATAAATCCTCGAGTACTGTGTGTGTCAGCATACCGATCTAGGGATGACACTTAAGCACAGAGACTTGATCCATTCGGGTCGGGTCGCTACAAGATGGTATTAGAGCACATGTTGACTGTAGGACGTGACCCTAGAAACTGGCAAGCCCATAGCAAAGATTTTTTCTCTACAACTTTCCCTTTCAAAAAGATCTTTTACCTCTCTTCTCTTCTGAACTTATTCAAAAATTCCTTTTAGTGAGACCAACCCCTTTCCCCTTTTGACCACACGAAGATTCGACTGATGAGACCACTCCAAGAAGTACAAGATATCGGACAACTAAGACCACTTCGGAATGAAGAGTATTTTCCGTGCATCTGAATAATGGAAACTACAATGGTTGAAGGCCGAAGACAAGTAGAATTTGAAGGCTCTGAAGAATTCCAAGATTTATATGACCTAGGAAGGCTACCCTTATGGAACTTGGCAGACTATGGAAGTTGTCAATACCCGAGATCAAGGTGTATCAGAGAAAGACCAAGCATGGAGAGTTAAAAACCTCAAAGTTTTGTCAAGAAAACCCTAAGGCAGGAGATATCAACTGGCAAGATAGCTCATGGGAATGACAAGAGCAGAAACACGGTTATCCGTGATGTCATCGCCCGCTGATGCTATTGTCACCGTGCTGAGTTAAGGATGCATTTCTTCAGAATGGATTTGATGGAACAAGGCTGATGGAGCACCTATTAGTAAGATGAAGTTTTAACCTTAGCCGGTGTATCACCAGGATCTGGAGTGTTACATTAAGAAGTTAAGATGGACCAACAAGAAGCCGTATTTTGACAAGGAAGTATTTTGAGAAAAACTCAGGACCCAGAAGGTGAAAGTAGCCCAGCTGGTGGAGCAAAACCTCGTGATACAGGAGATTCATCAGGAACTGAAGGGCAGTAGTACCATGGTTCATGCCAATGTTGAAACCCAGAAGTTTGGAATGCCACTCCAAAAATATTAAAGGACGTCACGAGAAACTTTTTGTCAACAGAGAGGATCTGGCAGAAGAAATTGAGAAGGACAAACACGATCGGAAGAAGCCATCGAAGACAGGAACAAGACTTGAAGAGTTTGGCAACGTTGACCCTTAGAAGACCAAACCCCTGTTATACACCTACGTTAGATGCGACGATTGTGAGCTGTCATTTGTTTGTTGTTTTTCCGACAGCCACAATAAAATCTGTCTTTTCAAAACTTTTGTTTGTATTGTGTGCATCCCTCTTGATCTCTCTTATCTCACCCCAAAACCCATGGACCCAATAGAGGATGAATGGAGATGAGCTTGTATTTTCGGGACCAATGAGTCAATTGGAGACAGACCGGTGGATTCAGAACATGGAGGATCATATGGAGAACAACCCTATAGTCGGAAAGGATATGGCCCAACATGCTCTTCAATGCTTTGAAAGAGGTGCTGCTACTTGGTGGAGGATGTACCAAACCATCAATGGATGGCAAGGAGTAACCACTTGGAAAGAATTTAAGTTGACTTTGCTAAAGTCTCAGTTTGTGTCCCAGAAATAGAAGCCTTGTGGAAAGGATATGAAAAAAACTTGTGCATGCAAGCTTTGTGGAGAAATAGGACACAACCATAAAGAACACAAGGATGAATGCCCTAATTGTGAAGGAAGTCACCCAGCTGAAGAATGCCCAACTAGGCAGATCACTTGTTTCTTGTGTGAAGGGACTACCCACTACCCTGCTTAGTGTCACATTTACCCCATGGTACAAAGAACCATCCAGTAGAAGAAAGAAGCAACGAGAGGAGCCCTTATGGAAAGTTTAGAAGAACCTGTGATGAAGGAAGATGTGGAGGACAAACCCAAAGAAGAGCCAATTAAACCCTGCACCAAGTCATGCTATTCATGTGGAGAAGAAGGACACATCTCCCAGAATTGTTTGAATGGGGATATAGTAAAATTCCCGACAGAGGAAGTAGAGTATGACCCATTGGAAATAGAAGCTCTGATGGGAATGGAAAAGTCCAGAAAGAGAAGTAGATTGGATCCCAGGAAGGATCTGAGTCATGTCACTTGTTATAAGTGAAAGGAGTCAGGGCACTACCTCAGAAATTGCCCAAAAAGGAAGCCAAGGACCCAAGTAGGCTACGTAATCACAAGGAAACCTCGAAACTTGTCAGAAGTAATGTGTTTTAGTTGTAAAGGAGCAGGGCACTTTGCTATAGAATGCCCCAAGGAGAAGGAAACTTGTGCTAGATAGTTGAGTTTGCAACAAAAGAAAGGGAGTAGTAGAAGTGAGTACATTTTTCTTCTATATTGAGGTGTTGAGTTGAGACATGTAATGGAGAAGCGAGAGATTGTAAACATTTGAGAATGAATAAAGTTAGCATCGTTGGTGCTGATATGGATTTTATGAGTTGTTACTCTATGAAGAAGGATTTTGACCATTTCTGAGGATATGAGAAATATGGTCTATGGAAGATTTGTGCATTTTAAGGGTGGTAGTACCCTGTAATGGATTTCGGACAAAATGAATACGAGTTTTGTCTCGATATGTGTGATGCCCCAAGAGTATGTGGGATGAAGTTGGAGACCGTCAGTTGTTTGGACCAAATGTGATCAAGGAGTCGGAAGAGAATGTTAAGTTGATTCGAGATAGACTGAAATTAGCTCAGTCCAGGTAGAAGAGTTATGCAGACTTAAAAACTCAAGGAGGTAGTCTATGAAATTGGAGACAGAGCATGTCTTCGTGTGACCCCTCTGCGAGGAGTTAAACAATTTGGAGTTAAGGGATAGTTAGCCCCGAGATTTGTAGGACCATACCGAGTTTTGGAGCGTATGGGAGAAGTGGCCTACAAGTTTGAGTTACCCGAAGGACTGTCAGGAGTTCAAGATGTGTTTCACATTTCCCAGTTGAAGAAGTGCCATGCAGAGATGGCCAATATTCCCCTGTAAGGACGCTTGACCGTGGAAAGGATAATGATGTTCCACGAAGTGGAATATGGACTTCATAAGTATAAGTTTTTATCTCGGTATGAGGGATATCCCACGAGGATGAAGAGATGAATTACTATTGGATATAAAGGAGGTATGATGTCGGAAATATGGATCAATGGAAACTCCATGATGAGTCCGAGTAATCATGTCCTAGTTTGGTGCCAATAGAAGGAAGGAAGACAGTACAATTGGATGGATTTAAGAATACTAGGAAGTTGGATGTTGGAATAATGATCAGTTGCCCCGATGATGAGTTCAAGGTTTGCAAGTGATGGGATGGGCCATAACCCACAGGCCCCAGGACCCTCCAAGAAGCAAGCACATTCTTGCTGAAGGAAAAACCCTGGAAGAGGTTATACCTTTGTCGACAGACGATTTTATAGGAGTTTACGCAAAAACCTGATAGTTGTGAAGGAACGATAGATGTTTGTTTGGCTTGCAGAATCAATGGATTATTCCGAATGCAGTTCGTGGACAAGAGAAATTCTGCAATGCTTGTGAGGATGACCGAGTGTTACAATGCGAGATTCGCTAAACCGTATACAAGGTAATGATTTGGGTGTGGGATGGATTGATCACCATACCGACTTACTCTTATTATTCGCCTTGCTATATGGGATGGTAAATCTGAGTGACTTACCTATAATGGAGAGACGACGATCAAAACCTTGTTTAAGCCTTAGAATGGTATAGGTATTTTTCTCTTGTACAAGGCAGCTTTTTCCAACCGTAGGTTATACGGTGAGGATCACCCAGACCCATTTCCTGTAGGAGAAACCACAAATTGTTGACCACCATGAGATATCGATAGCTGTTTAGTTTTGGCGCCAGACCCGTCAGCTAAGAAGACCCAATCTCGGAAGAACCTTACCAAGATGAAAGGATAGAAAAATTGTGGTAAGGTTATGCCACTACCGGAAGAGCTCAAAGAAGGAATTTTCCCGAGGATCTGAGAAGACCGACACTGTCAAGAATAAGGATGGAGTATATGAGTTTTGATAGAACCGTAACCATGCTTCTAAGGGTGGTAGCACCCAGACCCCGGAGACGATCGATGAATTTTGAGGAGACCCCCAAACCCTAACCTTTTCTTGCTAGCCTCTCCGAATCTCGAGGACGAGATTCCTTTTAAGGCCGGTAGGTTTGTAACATCCCAAAATTCTAAATTTGGAATGTTATAATAAATAGATAGATTTGATTGACTGTTTGATTGATTGACTGAAAGTGAGTGAAATTCGAAACTTTTGAAAGTTAAATGAGAGGGAATAAAAGGACTTTCCCAAACTTTCATATTTGCTTTCTGATCTCCATGAATTCAAATTCTTTTCAAATACAAAACCCTTGAGCGAAGATGATATGACTTCTTCCATTTAAAATTAAATGAAAGGGTATTTGAAAATAATTGAATTTCATTTGGAAATATTTTCAATTCAGAAACTTTAAGCAACTCAAGGACCCACGGAGAGAGTTGGGGATTTCATTATTTACATATTTGAGTTTTCTCAAATTTTGTAAACAGGATCATTTGATTTTATTTATTTTATCATCAATTATTTCTATTACAAAAATATGAGAGAGGGAATAAAATGACTTTCCTAAAATATAGAAATATTGAGGATTTAATAAAAAATCAAATAAAATTTATTTCGTAGTTCTTCGGTATTTTTATTTGAATTTAGGAAAAATGCGCGTTTTTCAAAGTTGTAGTTTGGGCCCAGATAAATGTTCACTTTATCGGGCTTGATATTAGAAACCCGGGAAAATTTATTTCGTGATTTTTGGAGTCCGTATAGTATTTCTTTTTATTTTTCTTCCGAGCGTAATTAAAAAAAACGAAACCGACCTTGGGCCGTACCCGAGCGGGACTCCGCCCGGGGGCACATTTATATAGCGCCGCACCCGAGCCCCCAGCCCACACCAGCCCTGCGCTCGATCCGCCGCCGCCAGAGCAGCGCGCCGCCCGAAGTTCGCCGCCGCCTCGACTTCCGTGCCGATTCTTTTTTTTAAAAAAATTTCTTTTTCGCCGGTTTTATTTTCGAATTTTATTTATTTTATTATTTTTTTAATTATTTTCGGATTAGGTTAATTAACGATTAATCTGTTCGTCGTTTTTCCTTTTCGTCGGATTTTCCGCGGTTATTTTCTGATCGTGATTTCTGATCCGATTTTCGTTTTAGTATAACTTTTCGCTCGTTTATCGGAATCAGGCGATTCAAGCGCCTGAAGTTTCGTCTCGAAACCCTCTTTCCGAATAATCAACTTAAACATGTTTTTGCTCCTGTAAAATTTTCCCTAGATCCAGATTACTAGAACGAAGTTGTTTTCTTTCGCCGTTTGACTTATTTTGCTTCGTTCGATTTGATTCTTTTTGCAAACCAGGGTTCTTAAGTTGAACTTTCTGGTTAGATCTTCTATTTGAGTTTTACCTGTGCATTAGATGAGTACTTATTGTATGCTTGTTTGTTTGTCTGCGATAGAATACCCGGAGTGCGCCGCTTGTTACTTTGAATCTCTAGGTTTCGCGGATCATCAGCAAGGCAAGTTCACACTTTAATCATACCTTTTTCTACAACCCAGTTTTATTGCATTAGATCAATCCTCACACATTGCATGATGAGGATCTAATTAAATTGTGGGATGGGAAGTAGATGAGGTAGTACCTATTACCTGTTTATTATCAAACCTTTGGGAGTAACTTCTATGTTTGCTTATTATGCCATGCTATGCTAGTAGACGTGGATTGGGTGAGTGATATCCATGACAGATGTGAGATTGATAATTAAGGGTTTATCTAAGGTGGCAACCTAACACACATCTGGGTGGATTGAGGCACCTGGGGTTTCCAGGACCTGCCTGTTTTTATTTGGACCGCCACCCAGGCCCAAAGGGATCATGAGATTATTCATACTAGAAACTTCCGTGTGCAGCCACAAGCCATTATGGGCTCTGGCATAGTTGACTAAGTTGTGCGAACTCTTACAGGGTAGACTAGCAGATGTAGGGGAAAGTAGGTGTACCGGTCTATCCGTCGTAAGGTGCTAGTGCTTCTGAAAGACTGTGTCTCGGTCATCCGTCTTCTCAAACACCCTGTAGTGCGAGAAACCAAACGGAGGCGATCGAGTCTTGTGGGGAAAAGTGCGCAAACCTCTGCAGAGTGTATAAACTAATCATGATTAGCCGTGTCCCCAGTTATGGACATCTTGAGTATCTAGTTCTTGCATTATCCTGTTGATCTCATCACGTTACTTTAAATGAATATTGTTGGGTTTAATGATGTTACTTAATTGGGATTGAGAATGCTATCAACCATTCTCAATGTTCAACAACCACCATGATAGTTAAATAAAATTTATTCCTTTGCAGTAGGGAAAAATTGGCTTTTCGCAAAAACCTTATAACCATAGAGCTTTTCCACCAGCCAAATATGCATGTAGTGATAGTCTTTATTCATCATTCTCTATGGTGTGAATTTGCCAGTACATTCAATGTACTGACCCTCTGTGGCTGCAACGTCTCATGTTGCAGGATTATCTTATGACGAGTAAGTGATACGTTAGGGTTACGATTTCTACACTCAACTTTGCCGTTGGTGTTGATGGGAATCCACAACCTTGTTACTTCCGCTATTTTGGATTGAGGTAATAGTATTTACGTTATTTTATACATGTGATTTACCTCTGTTATAAATCCTCAAGTACTATGTGTGTCACCATACCGATCCAGGGATGACACTTAAGCACAGAGACTTGATCCATTCGGGTCGGGTCGCTACAGATGGTCCCTTCGATCAAAGTTGATCAAGCAGGAGGACCATGGGTTGAACTTTGGGGTGACTGGCTCTACTGCGTATACGTCCCTTAACGCGCGCTTCCTCTCCCTTTTGGGGACGTGGGTTGCATATATCATGTTCACCGTCCGCACTTGTCGGGGAAAACCCTTTTGTCCACTGTTGTTCGGCGGCCGGGGCTCCTCCTCGTCATCGCTATGCAGCCACTTATCTTCATTTTCGGCATTTAACTTGCTTGCCTGCTTGAACACCCAACAATCCCTGTTGATGTGATTGGCCGGCTTTTCGGGGGTGCCATGTATATGGCTCAAGCGGTCGAGTATTCGGTCCAAACTGGACGGGCCCCTAGGATTCCTTTTGAATGGCCTTTTCCGCTGACCGGATATAGAGCCTCTGAATCCGGCATTAACTGCCGTATCCTCAACATTGTCGCCGTTAATGCGGCGCTTCTGCTTGTTGCGACGTGACCTGCCACTACTGTCTCTGGTATCAGAATTACCAGGGTTCTTGGTCATATAGTTTCTACGAGCAAGCCAGCGGTGTTCTCCCACGCAAAAGCGGGTCATGAGTGTCGTGAGTGCTGCCATAGACTTTGGCTTTTCCTGTCCAAGGTGTCGGGCAAGCCACTCGTCACGGATATTGTGTTTGAAGGCTGCTAGGGCCTCAGCCTCTGGACAGTCGACTATTTGATTTTTCTTTGTTAGGGACCGTGTCCAGAATTGCCTGGCTGATTCCTCTGGCTGCTGAATTACGTGACTTATGTCATCGGCGTCTGGCGGTCGCACATAAGTGCCCTGGAAATTGTCGAGGAATGCGGCTTCCAGGTCCTCCCAACAACTGATTAATCCTGTTGGCAAGCTGTTAAGCCAATGCCGAGCTGGTCCTTTAAGCTTGAGTGGGAGGTATTTGATGGCGTGGAAATCATCGCCGTGGGACATGTGGATATGAAGGAGATAATCCTCGATCCATACCGCAGGATCTGTTCTGCCATCATATGATTCGATGTTTACGGGTTTGAAACCCTCGGGGATTTGATGATCCATTATTTCGTCTGTGAAGCATAGTGGGTGTGTGGCGCATCTGTACTGGGCTATATCACGACGTAGCTCCAGTGATCTTTGTCTATTGTGTTCGGCCTTGCCGAATTTGTGGCCGGCGTGACGGTTACCGTCTCGAGTCGTGGGGCGCCCACGCGATCCGTAGATCGATCTTGTTTGCCGTGCCTTGTCCTCCAACTTATCTCGCAGGTCCGGCGCATTTTCCCGTGCCTTGGTATGGGGTGCGGCTTGAGTGGAGGGCCGAGAGGCCTCTCTGTCGCGGCCACGGGGTGGCCGATCGGCCGTATCGAGTGCAGGTGATGTAGGTTTTGTTGGGTTTCGTAGTAATTTCAAAAAATTTCCTACGCACACGCAAGATCATGGTGATGCATAGCAACGAGAGGGGGAGAGTGTGATCTACGTACCCTTGTAGATCGACAACGGAAGCGTTAACTTGGTTGATGTAGTCGTACGTCTTCACGGCCCGACCGATCAAGCACCGAAACTACGGCACCTCCGAGTTCTAGAACACGTTCAGCTCGATGACGATCCCCGGACTCCGATCCAGCAAAGTGTCGGGGAAGAGTTCCGTCAACATGACGGCGTGGTGATGATCTTGATGTACTACTGTCGCAGGGCTTCGCCTAAGCACCGCTACAATATTATCGAGGACTATGGTGGAAGGGGGCACCGCACATGTCTAAGAATATGATCACGTGGATCAACTTGTGTCTCTAGGGGGTGCCCCTGCCTCCGTATATAAAGGTTCAAGGGAGGGGGGCCGGCTGGCCAGGAGAGGCGCGCCAGGAGGAGTCCTACTCCCTCTGGGAGTAGGACTCCCCCCCTTTCCTAGTTGGAATAGGATTCGTGGAGGTGGGGAAAAAGAGGAGAGAGAGGAGGAAGGGGGGCCGGCCCCCTCTCCTTGTCCAATTCGGACCAAGGGGGGGAGGGGCGCGTGGCCCATCTCTGGCCACCTCTCCTCTCTTCCACTAAGGCCCACTAAGGCCCATATACCTCCCGGGGGGTTCCGGTAACCTCCCGGTACTCCGGTAAAATCCCGATTTCACCCGGAACACTTCCGATATCCAAACATAGGCTTCCAATATATCAATCTTTATGTCTCGACCATTTCGAGACTCCTCGTCATGTCCGTTATCACATCCGGGACTCCGAACAACCTTCGGTACATCAAAATGCATAAACTCATAATATAACTGTCATCGTAACCTTAAGCGTGCGGACCCTACGGGTTCGAGAACAATGTAGACATGACCGAGACACGTCTCCGGTCAATAACCAATAGCGGAACCTGGATGCTCATATTGGCTCCTACATATTCTACAAAGATCTTTTATCGGTCAGACCGCATAACAACATACGTTGTTCCCTTTGTCATCGGTATGTTACTTGCCCGAGATTCGATCGTCGGTATCCCATACCTAGTTCAATCTCGTTACCGACAAGTCTCTTTACTTGTTCTGTAATACATCATCCCGCAACTAACTCATTAGTTGCAATGCTTGCAAGGCTTAAGTGATGTGCATTACCGAGAGGGCCCAGAGATACCTCTCCAACAATCGGAGTGACAAATCCTAATCTCGAAATATGCCAACCCAACATGTACCTTTGGAGACACCTGTAGAGCTCCTTTATAATCACCCAGTTACGTTGTGACGTTTGGTAGCACACAAAGTGTTCCTCTGGAAAACGGGAGTTGCATAATCTCATAGTCATAGGAACATGTATAAGTCATGAAGAAAGCAATAGCAACATACTAAACAATCGGGTGCTAAGCTAATGGAATGGGTCATGTCAATCAGATCATTCAACTAATGATGTGATCCCGTTAATCCAATAACAACTCTTTGTCCATGGTTAGGAAACATAACCATGTTTGATTAACGAGCTAGTCAAGTAGAGGCATACTAGTGACACGCTGTTTGTCTATGTATTCACACATGTATTATGTTTCGAGTTAATACAATTCTAGCATGAATAATAAACTTTTATCATGATATAAGGAAATAAATAATAACTTTATTATTGCCTCTAGGGCATATTTCCTTCAGTCTCCCACTTGCACTAGAGTCAATAATCTAGATTACACAGTAATGATTCTAACACCCATGGAGCCTTGGTGCTGAACATGTTTTTCTCGTGGAAGAGGCTTAGTCAATGGGTCTGCAACATTCAGATCCGTATGTATCTTGCAAATCTCTATGTCTCCCACCTGGACTAGATCCCGGATAGAATTGAAGCATCTCTTGATGTGCTTGGTTCTCTTGTGAAATCTGGATTCCTTCGCCAAGGCAATTGCACCAGTATTGTCACAAAAGATTTTCATTGGACCCGATGCACTAGGTATGACATCTAGATCGGATATGAACTCCTTCATCTAGACTCCTTCATTCGCTGCTTCCGAAGCAGCTATGTATTCCTCTTCACACGTAGATCCCGCCACGACGCTCTGTTTAGAACTGCACCAACTGACAGCTCCACCATTTAATGTAAACACGTATCCGGTTTGCGATTTAGAATCATCCGGATTAGTGTCAAAGCTTGCATCAACGTAACCGTTTATGATTAGCTCTTTGTCACCTCCATTTACGAGAAACATATCCTTAGTCCTTTTCAGGTACTTCAGGATGTTCTTGACCGCTGTCCAGTGATCCACTCATGGATTACTTTGGTACCTCCCTGCTAGACTTATAGCAAGGCACACGTCAGGTCTGGTACACAGCATTGCATACATGATAGAGCCTATGGCTAAAGCATAGGGAACATCTTTCATTTTCTCTCTATCTTCTGTAGTGGTCGGGCATTGAGTCTGACTCAACTTCACACCTTGTAACACAGGCAAGAACCCTTTCTTTGCTTGATCCATTTTGAACTTCTTCAAAATCTTGTCAAGGTATGTGCTTTGTGAAAGTCCAATTAAACGTCTTGATCTATCTCTATAGATCTTTATGCCTAATATGTAAGCAGCTTCACCGAGGTCTTTCATTGAAAAACTCTCATTCAAGTATCCCTTTATGCTACCCAGAAATTCTATATCATTTCCACTCAGTAATATGTCATCCACATATAATATCAGAAATGCTATAGAGCTCCCACTCACTTTCTTGTAAATACAGGCTTCTCCAAAAGTCTGTATAAAACCAAATGCTTTGATCACACTATCAAAGCGTTTATTCCAACTCCGAGAGGCTTGCACCAGTCCATAAATGGATCACTGGAGCTTGCACACTTTGTTAGCTCCCTTTGGATCGACAAAACCTTCCGGTTGCATCATATACAACTCTTCTTCCAGAAATCCATTCAGGAATGCAGTTTTGACATCCATCTGCCAAATTTCATAATCATAAAATGCGGCAATTGCTAACATGATTCGGACAGACTTAAGCATCGCTACGGGTGAGAAGGTCTCATCGTAGTCAATCCCTTGAACTTGCCGAAACCCTTTTGCGACAAGTCAAGCTTTGTAGACAGTAATATTACCGTCGGCGTCAGTCTTCTTCTTGAAGATCCATTTATTCTCAATTGCTTGCCGATCATTCGGCAAGTCAACCAAAGTCCATACTTTGTTCTCATACATGGATCCCATCTCAGATTTCATGGCTTCAAGCCATTTTGAGGAATCTGGGCTCAGCATCGCTTCTTCATAGTTTGTAGGTTCATCATGATCTAGTAGCATGACTTCCAAAACAAGATTACCATACCACTTTGGTGCGGATCTCACTCTGGTTGATCTACGAGGTTCAGTAGTATCTTGTTCTGAAGTTTCATGATCATTATCATTAGCTTCCTCACTAATTGGTGTAGGTGTCACAGAAACAGTTTTCTGTGATGCACTACTTTCCAATAAGGGAGCAGGTACAGTTACCTCGTCAAGTTCTACTTTCCTCCCACTCACTTCTTTCGAGAGAAACTCCTTCTCCAGAAAGTTTCCGAACTTAGCAACAAAAGTCTTGCCTTCAGATCTGTGATAGAAGGTGTATCCAATAGTCTCCTTTGGATATCCTATGAAGACACATTTCTCCGATTTGGGTTCGAGCTTATCAGGTTGAAGCTTTTTCACATAAGCATCGCAGCCCCAAACTTTCAGAAATGACAACTTTGGTTTCTTGCCAAACCATAGTTCATAAGGCGTCGTCTCAACGGATTTTGATGGTGCCCTATTTAATGTAAATGCGGCCGTCTCCAAAGCATAACCCCAAAACGATAGCGGTAAATCAGTAAGAGACATCATAGATCACACCATATCTAGTAAAGTACGATTACGACGTTCGGACACACCATTATGCTGTGGTGTTCCGGGTGGCGTGAGTTGCGAAACTATTCCGCATTGTTTCAAATGTACACCAAACTCGTAACTCAAATATTCTCCTCCACGATCAGATCGTAGAAACTTTATTTTCTTGTTACGATGATTTTCAACTTCACTCTGAAATTCTTTGAACTTTTCAAACGTTTCAGACTTATGTTTCATTAAGTAGATATACCCATATCTGCTTAAGTCATCTGTGAAGGTGAGAAAATAACGATATCCGCCACGAGCCTCAATATTCATCGGACCACATACATCTGTATGTATGATTTCCAACAAATCTGTTGCTCCCTCCATAGTACCGGAGAACGGCGTTTTAGTCATCTTGCCCATGAGGCACGGTTCGCAAGTACCAAGTGATTCATAATCAAGTGGTTCCAAAAGTCCATCAGTATGGAGTTTCTTCATGCGCTTTACACCGATATGACCTAAACGGCAGTGCCACAAATAGGTTGCACTATCATTATCAATTCTGCATCTTTTGGCTTCAACATTATGAATATGTGTGTTACTACTATCGAGATTCAATAAGAATAGACCACTCTTCAAGGGTGCATGACCATAAAAGATATTACTCATATAAATAGAACAACCATTATTCTCTGATTTAAATGAATAACCGTCTCGCATCAAACAAGATCCAGATATAATGCTCATGCTTAACGCTGGCACCAAATAACAATTATTTAGGTCTAATATTAATCTCGAAGGTAGATGTAGAGGTAGCGTGCCGACTGCGATCACATCGACTTTGGAACCGTTTCCCACGCGCATCGTCACCTCGTCCTTAGCCAATCTTCGCTTAATCCGTAGTCCCTGTTTTGACTTGCAAATATTAGCAACAGAACCAGTATCAAATACCCAGGTGCTACTGCGAGCATTAGTAAGGTACACATCAATAACATGTATATCACATATACCTTTGTTCACCTTGCCATCCTTCTTATCCGCCAAATACTTGGGGCAGTTCCGCTTCCAGTGACCAGTCTGCTTGCAGTAGAAGCACTCAGTTTCAGGCTTAGGTCCAGACTTGGGTTTCTTCTCTTGAGCAGCAACTTGCTTGCTGTTCTTCTTGAAGTTCCCTTTCTTCTTCCCTTTGCCCTTTTTCTTGAAACTAATGGTCTTGTTGACCATCAACACTTGATGCTCCTTTTTGATTTCTACCTCCGCAGCTTTCAGCATTGCGAAGAGCTCGGGAATAGTCTTATTCATCCCTTGCATATTATAGTTCATCACGAAGCTCTTGTAGCTTGGTGGCAGTGATTGGAGAATTCTGTCAATGACGCAATCATCTGGAAGATTAACTCCCATTTGAATCAAGTGATTATTATACCCAGACATTTTGAGTATATGCTCACTGACAGAACTGTTCTCCTCCATCTTGCAGCTATAGAACTTATTGGAGACTTCATATCTCTCAATCCGGGCATTTGCTTGAAATATTAACTTCAACTCCTGGAACATCTCATATGCTCCATGATGTTCAAAACGTCGTTGAAGTCCCGGTTCTAAGCCGTAAAGCATGGCACACTGAACTATCGAGTAGTCATCAGCTTTGCTCTGCCAGACGTTCACAACATCTGGTGTTGCTCCAGCAGCAGGCCTGGCACCCAGCGGTGCTTCCAGGACGTAATTCTTCTGTGCAGCAATGAGGATAATCCTCAAGTTACGGACCCATTCCGTGTAATTGCTACCATCATCTTTCAACTTTGCTTTCTCAAGGAACGCATTAAAATTCAACAGAACAACAGCACGGGCCATTTATCTACAATCTACATAAACAAGCAAGATACTATCAGGTACTAAGTTCATGATAAATTTACGTTCAATTAATCATATTACTTAAAGAACTCCCACTTAGATAGACATCCCTCTAATCCTCTAAGTGATTACGTGATCCAAATCAATTAAACCATGTCCAATCATCACGTGAGATGGAGTAGTTTCATTGGTGACCATCACTATGTTGATCATATCTACTATATGATTCACGCTCGACCTTTCGGTCTCCGTGTTCCGAGGCCATATCTGTATATGCTTGGCTCGTCAAGTATAACCTGAGTATTCCGCGTGTGCAACTGTTTTGCACCCGTTGTATTTGAACGTAGAGCCTATCACACCCGATCATCATGTGGTGTCTCAGCACGAAGAACTTTCGCAACGGTGCATACTCAGGGAGAACACTCGTTGATAATTTAGTGAGAGATCATCTTATAATGCTACCGTCAATCAAAGCAAGATAAGATGCATAAAACATAAACATCACATGCAATCAATATAAGTGATATGATATGGCCATCATCATCTTGTGCTTGTGATCTCCATCTCCGGAGCACCGTCATGATCACCATCGTCACCGGCGCGACACCTTGATCTCCATCGTAGCATCATTGTCGTCTCGCCAATCTTATGCTTCCACGACTATCGCTACCGCTTAGTGATAAAGTAAAGCATTACAGTGCGATTGCATTGCATACAATAAAGTGACAACCATATGGCTCTTGCCAGTTGCCGATAACTCGGTTACAAAACATGATCATCTCATACAATAAAATTTAGCATCATGTCTTGACCATATCACATCACAACATGCCCTGCAAAAACAAGTTAGACGTCCTCTACTTTGTTGTTGCATGTTTTACGTGGCTGGTACGGGCTTAAGCAAGAACCAATCTTACCTATGCATCAAAACCACAACGATAGTTTGTCAAGTTGGTGCTGTTTTAACCTTCACAAGGACCGGGCGTAGCCACACTTGGTTCAACTAAAGTTGGAGAAACTATCACCTGCAAGCCACCTATGTGCAAAGCACGTCGGGAGAACCGGTCTCACGTAAGCGTACGCGTAATGTCGGTCCGGGCCGCTTCGTCCAACAATACCGCTGAACCAAAGTATGACATGCTGGTAAGCAGCATGACTTATATCTCCCACAACTCACTTGTGTTCTACTCGTGCATATAACATCAACATATAAAACCTAGGCTCGGATGCCACTGTTGGGTTTCATAGTAATTTCAAAAAATTTCCTACGCACACGCAAGATCATGGTGATGCATAGCAACGAGAGGGGGAGAGTGTGATCTACGTACCCTTGTAGATCGACAATGGAAGCGTTAACTTGGTTGATGTAGTCGTACGTCTTCACGGCCCGACCGATAAAGCACCGAAACTACGACACCTCCGAGTTCTAGCACACGTTCAGCTCGATGACGATCCCCGGACTCCGATCCAGCAAAGTGTCGGGGAAGAGTTCTGTCAGCACGACGGCGTGGTGACGATCTTGATGTACTACTATCGCAGGGCTTCGCCTAAGCACCGCTACAATATTATCGAGGACTATGGTGGAAGGGGGCACCGCACATGGCTAAGAATATGATCACGTGGATCAACTTGTGTCTCTAGGGGGTGCCCCTGCCTCCGTATATAAAGGTTCAAGGGAGGGGGGCCGGCCGGCCAGGAGAGGCGCGCCAGGAGGAGTCCTACTCCCTCTGGGAGTAGGACTCCCCCCCTTTCCTAGTTGGAATAGGATTCGAGAACAATGTAGACATGACCGAGACACGTCCCCGGTCAATAACCAATAGCGGAACCTGGATGCTCATATTGGCTCCTACATATTCTACGAAGATCTTTTATCGGTCAGACCGCATAACAACATACGTTGTTCCCTTTGTCATCGGTATGTTACTTGCCCGAGATTCGATCGTCGGTATCCCATACCTAGTTCAATCTCGTTACCGGCAAGTCTCTTTACTCGTTCTGTAATACATCATCCCGCAACTAACTCATTAGTTGCAATTCTTGCAAGGCTTAAGTGATGTGCATTACCGAGAGGGCCCAGAGATACCTCTCCGACAATCGGAGTGACAAATCCTAATCTCGAAATACGCCAACCCAACATGTACCTTTGGAGACACCTGTAGAGATCCTTTATAATCACCCAGTTACGTTGTGACGTTTGGTAGCACACAAAGTGTTCCTCTGGCAAACGGGATTTGCATAATCTCATAGTCACAGGAACATGTATAAGTCATGAAGAAAGCAATAGCAACATACTAAACGTTCGGGTGCTAAGCTAATGGAATGGGTCATGTCAATCAGATCATTCAACTAATGATGTGATCCCGTTAATTAAATAACAACTTTTTGTCCATGGTTAGGAAACATATCCATCTTTGATTAACGAGCTAGTCAAGTAGAGGCATACTAGTGACACTCTGTTTATCTATGTATTCACACATGTATTATGTTTCCGGTTAATACAATTATAGCATGAATAATAAACTTTTATCATGATATAAGGAAATAAATAATAACTTTATTATTGCCTCTAGGACATATTTCCTTCAGGTATAAGTGCTTCCTCCTCTAATCGGGGTAGCAACCTGCGCTTTGGTTAGCTCTTGGAGGGGCGTTCGAGTGCCGTAAGGACTTTAGTCCATCTGTCCACTAGCAAATCTTGATCAGCTCTATGTTGTTGCTGTTTTTTCTTGAGGCTTCTTGCCGTGGCCATAAGCCTGGTTGAAAACGCTCTTGCTCGACGGGATCCTCTGGCACGGTGAATTCGTCGTCGTCGAGGCTTGCCTCGTCTTCGGAGGGAGGCATATAGTTATCGTCCTCGATCTCTCTGTCTGCCGCTCTCTCATGAGGGCTGGTTTCTCCATCTTCCTGTGCTAAATCTTGCTGGAGGGGGTTCTCTTCGGCACTTTCTGGAGTATTATTATCTCCCGTGCTGGAATCACCGTATTTGTTTTGGCGGGATTTTGAGCGGCGCCGCTAACGCCGGCGCTTAGGCTGTTTCTTGGAGGGGTCATCCTCCGTTGTTCCATCGCCATCTCCTTCTTTTGGGGTGTCCACCATGTATATTTCATATGACGAGGTGGCTTTCCAGGGCCTAATAGGCGCTGGTTCTTCATCGTCTCCTTCATCGGCGTCCATACCGTCGATGTCTTCGGAGTCGAAGTCGAGCATGTCGGTTAAATCGTCGACAGTGGCTACAAAGTGGGTGGTGGGTGGGCTTTGAATTTCTTCATCATCCGTACCACAACCTTGCTGACCGTAGTCCGGCCAGGGCTCTCCTGATAAAGAGAATGACTTCAGTGTCTTCAGAATATCGCCAAAAGGCGAGTGCTGAAAGATGTCCGCGGCAGTAAACTCCATGATCCGTGCCCAATCGGATTCGATTGGCAGGGGCGCAGAGGGTTCGGAGTCCGGAGAGGAGTCCGGCTCCTTGGAGTCACGAGTCTCGCAGAGTGCGGGGCTGGTGTTCGGCTCGATCGCCGTTGGGATCGCAGCCCCCGAGGCGGCGTCCAACCACCTATCCTCGATCGGCGCAGTTGGCTCCGAATTAAGGGTCGAAGCCGATGCGGGTGCGGCCTCCAGGGCACTGTTTGGCGGCAGAGCTAGATCATGCTCGTCGGGACAGTGCGGCGCGCTCGGCAGTGGCTCGAATCCATCGAAGATCAAGTCCCCGCGGATGTCAATCGTGTAGTTTAAACTTCCAAATCTGACCTGACGGCCAGGGGCGTAGCTTTCGATCTGCTCCAGATGGCCAAGTGAATTGGCCCGTAGTGCGAAGCCACCGAAGACGAAGATCTGTCCGGGGAGGAAGGTCTCACCCTGGACTGCATCGTTATTGGTGATCGTAGGAGCCATCGAGCCTGACGGCGACGACATAGAGGAACTCTCAATGAAAGCACCAATGTCGGTGTCAAAACCGGTGGATCTCGGGTAGGGGGTCCCGAACTGTGCGTCTAGGCCGGATGGTAACAGGAGGCAAGGGACACGAAGTTTTACCTAGGTTCGGGCCCTCTCGATGGAGGTAAAACCCTATGTCCCGCTTGATTAATATTGATGATATGGGTAGTACAAGAGTAGATCTACCATGAGATCGGAGAGGCTAAACCCTAGAAGCTAGCCTATGGTATGATTGTTGTTGTCTATGTTGTCCTACAGACTAAAACCCTCCGGTTTATATAGACACCGGAGAGGGTTAGGGTTACACAAAGTCGGTTACAATGGTAGGAGATCTATATATCCGTATCTCCAAGCTTGCCTTCCATGCCAAGGAAAGTCCCTTCCGGACACGGGACGAAGTCTTCAATCTCGTATCTTCATAGTCCAGGAGTCCGGCTGAAGGTATAGTCCGGCTATCCGAACACCCCCTAATCTAGGACTCCCTCAATTACCCTGACCTCTAAAATATTTGGAGCGATGGATATTAGACACTTTAGGCCTATCACGGTGATTAATGTACTCAAGCGGATTTTTGCTAAAGTCTGCTCGACACACTTAGCTCTGGTGGCCGAGCGGCTTGCTCATCCCCTCCAGTCAACGTTCCTGAAGGGTTGGCATATCCATGATGGTATCCTGGCCCTTCACGAGATTTTCCATGAGGTGACATTGCGAGGCCATAGGTGCATTCTTCTCACATTGGACTTCTAGAAGGCCTATGACCGTCTATATTGGTCCTTCTTACGGTTAGTGCTTCAACGTCGAGGACATATCTTTTTATCCAAATTATCAATTAACTCTACGGTAGCAACTTTATTTTCAATAATTTCAAGTTTTTGCATTACATGCTCCAAAGTTAACATAGTTCCATTAACCAAAATAGGGGGTGAGCCAAACAAATCTATCATAGCATTATAGGAATCAAATGTGTGGCTACCCAAGAAATTCCCTTCGGTAATGGTATCAAGGACATATCTATGCCAAGGAGTAGTGCCTACATAAAAATTGCGGAGAAGAACGGAAGTAGATTGCTTTCTGGTAGATCTATTTTGAGCATTGCAAATTCTATACCAAGCGTCTTTTAGATTTTCTCCTTCCCTTTGCTTAAAATTAAGAACTTCATTTTCGGGAGACAACGGAGAAGATAGGGGACTAGCCATAACGACAAGAAATCTATCCAACACACAAGCAAACAAGAGACGGGCAAAACGAGGCAAATAGAGAAAGAGAAGGAGGACAGAGAGAGAGGGCGAATAAAACGGCAAGGGTGAAGTGGGGGAGAGGAAAACGAGAGGCAAATGGCAAATAATGTAATGCGGGAGATAAGGGTTTGTGATGGGTACTTGGTATGTTGACTTTTGCGTAGACTCCCCGGCAACGGCGCCAGAAATTCTTCTTGCTACGTCTTGAGCACTGCGTTGGTTTTCCCTTGAAGAGGAAATGGTGATGCAGCAAATTAGCATAAGTATTTCCCTCAGTTTTTGAGAACCAAGGTATCAATCTAGTAGGAGGCTATGCACGAGTCCCTCGCACCTACACAAACAAATAAAATACTCGCAACCAACGCAATAAAGGGGTTGTCAATCCCTTCACGGTCACTTACGAAAGTGAGATCTGATAGATATGATAAGATAATATTTTTGGTATTTTTATGATAAAGATGCAAAGTAAAGAAAGCAAAATAAACGGAAAAAGAAATAGCTTGTTGGCGGAAGATTAATATGATGGAAAATAGACCCGGGGGCCATAGGTTTCACTAGTGGCTTCTCTCGAGAGCATAAGTATTATGGTGGGTAAACAAATTACTGTTGAGAAATTGATAGAGTTGAGCATAGTTATGAGAATATCTAGGTATGATCGTGTATATAGGCATCACGTCCGAGACAAGTAGACCGACTCCTGCCTGCATCCACACATCGACCGCTATCCAGCATGCATCTAGAGTATTAAGTTCAAAAAACACAGTAACGCTTTAAGCAAGATGACATGATGTAGAGGGATAAACTCATGCAATATGAAATAAACCCCATCTTGTTATCCTCGATGGTAACAATACAATACGTGCCTTGCTGCCCGTACTGTCACTGGCAAAGGACACTACAAGATTGAACCCAAAGCTAAGCACTTCTCCCATTGCAAGAAAGATCAATCTAGTAGGCCAAACCAAACTGATAATTCAAAGAGACTTGCAAAGATAACCAATCATACATAAAAGAATTCAGAGCAGATTCAAATATTCTTCATAGATAAACTTGATCATAAACCAACAATTCATCGGTCTCAACAAACACATCGCAAAAGAAGATTACATCGAATAGATCTCCACAAGAGAGGGGGAGAACTTTGTATTGAGATCCAAAAAGAGAGAAGAAGCCATCTAGCTAATAACTATGGACCCGAAGGTCTGAAGTAAACTACTCACACTTCATCGGAGAGGCTATGGTGTTGATGTAGAAGCCCTCCGTGATCGATGCCCCCTCCGGCGGAGCTCCGGAAAAGGCCCCAAGATGGGATCTCACGGATACAGAAAGTTACGGCGGTGGAATTAGGGTTTTGGCTCTGTATCTAGTAGTTTGGGGGTACACAGGTATATATAGGAGGAAGAAGTACGTCGGTGGAGCAACGTGGGCCCCATGAGGGTGGAGGGCGCGCCTGGGGGTAGGCGCGCCCCCTACCTAATGCCCTCATGGTTGCTTTCTTGACGTAGGGTCCAAGTCCTCTGGATCATGTTCGTTCCGAAAATCACGTTCCCGAAGGTTTCATTCCGTTTGTACTCCGTTTGATATTCTTTTTCTGCGAAACTCTGAAATAGGCAAAAAACAGCAATTCTGGGCTGGGCCTCCGGTTAATAGGTTAGTACCACAAATAATATGAAAGTGTATAATAAATCCCAATAATGTCCAAAACAGGATATAATATAGCATGGAACAATAAAAAATTATAGATACGTTGGAGACGTATCACCCATGTACATGATGGGGTTGTATATCCTACCGGAGGGCGTCCATATCTCGTTCGATAAGGATCTCACTAGGTTTTTCTGATAGGCCGCCAATGGCTGCCAGAAGTATCATATGGTCAAGTGGGTGGATATCTGTATGGCCAAGGATCGGGGTAGGGGGGAGAGGAGACTTGATATTATGGCCTCCGACGCGTGAACATCACCCTCATGTTACACTGGGTGTGGCGGATCTTGCGAGGCGAGGGTGGCTTGTGGTTGCAGCTTCTTCAAGCAAAATACCTAAGGGGTGAGCCTCTCCTGGCATGTTCTTGCTTGGGGGGTTCCAGATTTCGAGGTCCAACCAATGGATCAAGGAGGACATTTGTCTAGGGGTCTCCTTCACTATAGGAAAAGGGGAAGGAACCCAATTCTTGCTGGATCCTTGGGTGAGTGGCAAGCCACTTAGAGTGAGCTTTCCAAGTCTATTCGCCATCTGCGCGGACCCGATAATTTTGGTCTCCGCCACTTCCCATAACGGGCAATGGAACAATGGGTAGGAGGAGACTGAGTAGTGGGCTAGTTTGTAGGCAACCCCAAATAGATTCAATTGATTTTAATGAACAATCTAATTATAAAGTGGCAATTCTTCATGTCCAAGTAAACACACAACCGATCATATTGAATAGATCTTGATCAAGAATGAGAGCATGGTATTGAAGATCTGAAAAATAGAAAGAACCATCTAGCTACTACTATGGACACGTAGGTCATAAAGAAAGTACAAACACAAGGTCATGAAGGCGGCAAGGTTGATGAAGAAGCCTCCAGCAATGGCTTCCTCCTCTGGCAAGGCTCCGGAACAGGGCTCCAGATGAGCTCTCTTTAGAACAAAGTCTTGCGGCGGTGATAAAATTCTTCTAGAGGTACGATGAATGGTTTCGGTATTTATAGGAATTTATGGCTGTGGAATCAGGTCAAGGCGATATTTGTGGGCCCCACATGGACGAGGGGCGCAGCCACCCCTGGGCACGCTACTGTCCATGTGGGCCCCTCATGGCTCATCTTGACTCCTCCGGAAGCTTCCAGTGTTTCTTGATGCCCAAAAAATTAGGTTAAGCCGGCAACGTTTTTTGACCTCCGTACATATTGATTTTCCGTGGAGCCAAAAACAAGCAGAAAACATGAACCGGCATTGGGCACTAAATTAATAGGTAGCCCATCAAGATAATATAACTTTTTATAAAAGTATGTAAAAATGATAATATAATAGCATTAAACAAACAAAAATTATAGATACGTTTCAGACGTATCACACCCGAACTCATCGTCTGTGACATGCACCTCCATGTACCGGTGGTGTTGTTGTGCCTACTGGTGTGGCGGCGGCTGTTTCTCCTCATCGCCGGAGGAGATGATGATCTCTTCCTCTCAAAGGAGATAGCGGTCATGGAGGTCGAGGGCCTCGGAGAGAAATGGAGGTGGTGCCATGATCCAGAGCTGTTGCCGCCTGCCAGCGCGGAGAACCATTACTTTGGCATGGTGTAGAGACGGTGGTCTGGACGGTGCCGAAGCGGAGAGGATCGAAAAGTGCTGCGGTGCGTTGTGGACGATGTTGGAGTCCTGCATAAATACGCGTGGCAGCATGCGAATGGATGGCAAGCCGGCTTCAATGCGATGCATTTGCTCGAGTAGGCTTGTCGGTTGCCACATTGACATTGAAGCGACGCCACCCGCTCGTCCAGTCACGTCGTTCTGGCCGGCATCCATGTCGTGAAGTCTCGTCTGCTCTCCAGTGGCGCTGACCATTATGAATGCCTGCAACCTCTTTACGCTGGGAGGGCTTTTCAGGCGGAGAGGGTTTTCAGTGGGACCGGGGTGTTGGACACATACGTGGCAACGTTCTAGACGCCTATAAAGCCCCCACTAGTTTATGTCCGATTTACTAGAAAACAGAGGTCTGGACCAGTTCGCGGACCGATGTGGTACATCGTGGGATGACAAACTATGTTTCGATCGCTCGGACCGGACGGTTGCATGCGGTTTGAGACTATGCGTTGAAGGTTCCCTAAAAAGTACGAGGTGTACAAAGTATTTTTTTTCTCTGAAAATCTATAAGACGCTGTGAGGCGTCGATAAAGGCTAATGCAGATAGATAGATAGATAGATATATATGAGATAGGATTTGTGGCATGCAGTTGTGGGGCACCTCTCACCTCGCATGTGCTCTTTTTAGCTTCCGAATTTACAACTTTCACATCTTTTCAAACAAAAGTTTCAATTATGTTTTTTTTTTGAATTTTCAACGGGGGGGAGAGAATCCCCCACCTGAATATATTGATCAAGGTGATCAAGGTGGGCTAAAATCCCAGATAGTTACAAAGCATCAACTTTACATGAGGGAGGGATAGGGGGGGGGGACCGAACACATCACGGAGGCAACGGCAAGAGCGCACGCACCCATCCCCCCGCGTGCGATCGACGAGCATCAGGCAGCCGATCACGCCAGAGGACCGCACCCTCCCTACAACACCAGAGCAGGCGGGCAAGAAACAGCGGTAGGCGTTGAAAAATGACCGCGTTCCGGTGTTTCCAAAGCTGCCAGCAGCACAGTATGGCGAACTCAAGCTCCGACTTGCCGCCCTCCGCCACCGCAGCGGCAAGTGCGCCGAGCTTGCAGACCGTAACACCATCGACAATGACCTGGACATGTCTCCAGAACGCCATCACTAACGGACATTGTTTCTTTTTTAGCTTCGTGTTGTTTGTTATGAGGGCTTTCTAATAATGTCCATTTTGAAAATATTTTAACGATTTTTTTAAACTTCGTTAAGTTTCAACCGTTGAAACTTAGACAAGCAAATGACAAAAACGCAAGATTCGGAGACTGCGAACGTTGAAATCTGAACCTAGTGACCCCGCAACAAATCATAAGTTTTAGAAACCGTGAACATCAAAATCGCAAGTTATAGAAACTAAAACTAGAAACTTGATGTGCGCTCATGCGAGACCCAACGACTTTACGGACTATGAGACAATCGGAACAGTCGGACAGGTGCATGCTTCCGCATATATGCGTGCCAATTCACAGAAGAAGTCTTGGCGTTATTCGCAAAAAAAAAATGAAAAGTCTTGGTGCAAGAAGATGAGATGGGTGCAGATGCCTAATCCAGGCCAGCTGGGAGTTCCTCTGTTAACAGGGACAGAGGAAGGCAGATGCCCTCGTCAACAGGTGGCTGCGTTGTCGACGTCGAGTGTACAGTTCCATGTCATTCTCGTACCACATGGCGCGCGCTGCTGGACTCGATCAAGTCCATGTCAACTGCAGTGGCCCGTGTATCCGCCGTTCAACTCAACCCCATGCCCGCCTAAGAAACTTCTCCCACCCGCTGTTCAGACTCCGTCGACGCCGGCCGACCTTATCAAATGCACGCAGGTCCACTTCCTACACATGATATGTCCCTTTGGTCAGTCTGGGTGTGGAGATGCGGCAGGAAACGGGAAAATTGATTGGTATGAAGATGCGCCTATATATGGCCGAGGCACTAGGCTTACGGTTTGGTATGAATTTGGCAACTACAGTCGGGTGTAACTACATAGAGATAACTCCGACAACATCAAGGTAATAGAGACAATAAACAATGAAGGTCGCTCTTTCGGTCTATCGGACGATGATATATGTCACCTTACGTGTGATTTTCCGCATACTAATTGTGTTGCTCACGATTTAACCAAATTAGCTAGAAGTAAGGTGTGTGCGGGGTGGATGGAAGATCCACCCGTAAAGATTGTTGATACTCTCGTAAAAGATAATACGGTGATCACCTTGCAATAAAAGAGTTCTTTGATGTAAAAAAAGTGATGAGCTATCATATCGCTTCCGGAGATAAACATAAAAATTTCTAAGAAGAATAGTGCTAGATTGATCATGGGTAGAGCATCACAAATTCTTTTTTTTGTGAATACGCTTGGAGGTGTATCTTTGCATTGATAGGGGAGAGAAAGTACCGGGTTAGCACCACAACCACGTATCCAGATTAGCGTAGCCATGACGCTCGTGCTGAGCAAAAGAGAAAGGGGTTGCTCTGCCCCAAAAATCAAAAGCTCAGGGTACAGGGATTGGCTTGTTCACTCCTTTGGCTCCGGCCCTGGACCAGGAGCGAGCATCATCCTTGATCGCGGCGACGAGAGATGAGGAAGAAGGTGCGATCTTGTCGAAGATGACAACGTTATGATGACACTAGAGAGACCAGGCTGTGAGCGCCACACCGGTAGCCAGGCCCTGACGCAGAGATGCCAGAGTTGCGAGCATGGCCATGGAAATCCAGTCGAAGAAGCTAGAGGAACCATTCGATGTGGGGATCACGGGGCGACACCAAGAGAGGATTATGTGCCAAGTAACACGCACGAAGACACAACCCACAAGGATGTGGTGAAGCGTTTCGGGCTCCTGAGAGCAGAGGACGCAGTCTGGCTCATGGGGCAAAGCCATGGCGGGGTAGTGGTAAAAATAGCAAGGTAAATAAATAAGAAATTTTGTAGAAGAAAGTATTGATGGAGAATGGACCGGGGGGGCATAGATTCACTAATGGCAACTACAGTTGGTCAATTGATCATATTGTAAACATTTATGACTATGATCATTCATGACATAATTTCATATAGGCATTACGTTTGTGATAAGTACACTACTAAACTTATAGGCATCTACAACTAATGCTCCAACCCAAAACTGCTATCCAAGATGCATCTCAAGGTATTAAGTTTGCAACAAACTGAGTATTACAATAAGCAAGATGACATAATGTAGATAGGAAGAAGTTAGTCAATATGACTAAACCTGATCATTTTATCCTTAGTGGCAGCAATACAATATCTGTCTTGACCCTTATTGTCATTGGGTTAGAGCACCGCAGGATTGAACCCACTACAAAGCACCTCTCACACTGAAGATAAATCAATCAAACTTGGTCAAAGAGGATAAATAGACCGGAGAGAAATAGCAAGCTATTTAATTATGTAGCAAGAAAACCCAAGTAGATTTAACTGATTTCAATGAACAATCTGATCGTAAAGTGGCAATTCATTTTGTCCCAACAAACACACCACCGATTATAGTGAATAGATCTCGATCAAGAACGAGAACATGGCATTGAAGATCCAAAAGAGATAGAGAACCATCTAGCTATAAATATGGACCCATAGGTCACAAAGAAACTACTCACATATGGTCATGAAGGTAGCAAGGTTGATGAAGAGACATCTAGAAATGGCTTCCACCTCTGTCAGGGCTCCGGAACAGGGCTCCAGATGGGATGTCTTCGGAACAGACTCTTGCGGGGGTGATATAATTCTTCTGGAGGTACGACGGATGGTTTCGGTATTTATCGGGATTTATGATGGTGGAATCAGGTCAAGGTGGTATATGTGGGCCCCACATGGATGAGGGTGCAGCCACCCTGGCCACGCTACCTGTCCATGTGTGCCCCACGTGGCTTGTCTTAACTCCTCCGGAAGCTTCTCGTGTTTCTCGTTGCTCAAAAATTGGGTTAAATCGGCAGCGTATTTTCATCTCCGTAGATATTGATTTCTCGTTGCCAAAAACAAGCAAAAAACAAGCTAAAAACAGAAACTGGCACTTGGCACTAAATTAGGCTAGTCCATTAAAATAATATAAAAAGTATGTTAAAACGGTAATATAATAGCACTACATAAACAAAAATTATAGATATGTTTGAGATATATCACGCATGAACTCATCGTCTGTGACAACCACCTCCGTGTACAGGCGGTGTTGTTGTGCTTACTGGTGTGGCAGCGACTGATGGAGTCCTCGACTAAGGGGTCTGATACGTCTCCATCGTATCTACTTTTTCAAACACTTTTGCCCTTGTTTTGAACTTTAACTTGCATGATTTGAATGGAACTAACCCGGACTGACGCTGTTTTCAGCAGAACTACCATGGTATTATTTATGTGCAGAAACAAAAGTTCTCAGAATGACCTGAAACTTCACAGAACAACTTTTCGAAAATAATAAAAAATTGTTGCAAAATATGAAGGCCAGGGGGCCACCACCTGTCCACGAGGGTGGGGGGTGCGCCTGCCCCCCTAGGGCACGCCCCCTACTTCGTGGGCCCCCTGGAGCTCCTCCGACCTCAACTCCAACTCTATATATTTGGTTTCGGGGAGAAAAAAATTAGAGAGAAGAATTCATCGCGTTTTACGATACGGAGCCGCCGCCAAGCCCTAAAACCTCCCGGGAGGGCTGATCTGGAGTCCGTTCGGGGCTCCGGAGAGGGGAATCCATCGCCATCGTCATCATCAACCATCCTCCATCACCAATTTCATGATGCTCACCGCCGTGCGTAAGTAATTCCATCGTAGGCTTGCTAGACGGTGATGGGTTGGATGGGATCTATCATGTAATCGAGTTGGTTTTGTTAGGGTTTGATCCCTAGTATCCACTATGTTCCGAGATTGATGTTGCTATGACTTTGCTATGCTTAATGCTTGTCACTAGGGCCCGAGTGCCATGATTTCAGATCTGGACCTATTATGTTTTCATCAATATATGAGAGTTATAGTCACCTATATTATGTGTTATGATCCGTTAACCCCAAAGTGACAATAATCGGGATACTTACCGGTGATGACCGTAGTTCGAGGAGTTCATGTATTCACTATGTGTTAATGCTTTGGTCCGGTACTCTATTAAAAGGAGGCCTTAATATCCCTTAGTTTCCATTAAGACCCTACTGCCACGGGACGGTAGGACAAAAGATGGCATGCAAGTTCTTTTCCATAAGCACGTATGACTATATTCGGAATACATGCCTACATTACATTGATGAACTGGAGCTAGTTCTGTGTCACCCTAGGTTATGATTGTTACATGATGAACCGCATCCGGCATAATTCTTCATCGCCGATCCATTGCCTACGAGCTTTCCATATATTGTTCTTCGCTTATTTAATTTTACGTTACTATTGCTATCATCACTACAAAATATCAAAAACATTACTTTTGCTACCGTTACCACTACTATCATATTACTTTGCTACTAAATACTTTGTTGCAGATATTAAGTTTCCAGGTGTGGTTGAATTGACAACTCAGCTACTAATACTTGAGAATATTCTTTGGCTCCCCTTGTGTCGAATCAATAAATTTGGGTTGAATACTCTACCCTCGAAAACTGTTGCGATCCCCTATACTTGTGGGTTATCAAGACTATTTTTAGGCACCGTTGCCGGGGAGCATAGCTCTATTCTTTGAGTCACTTGGGATTTATATCTGCTTATCATTATGAAGAACTTGAAAGATCCAAGAACTAAGATTTATCCCTCAACTACGAGGGGAGGTAAGGAACTGCCATCTAGCTCTGCACTTGATTCGCCTTCTGTTTTGAGTAAGCTGGCGACACCTAAACTTGCTTCTGCTATTCGTTCTGATATGTCGCATGTTATTGATGATGCCACTTCTGCTATACATGATACTTATGATCGATGATGCTTGACACTAATGTGCCACTTGGTGAATTTCTTGATGAACAACTTGCTAGGGCTAGAGAGAATGAAAATATTGAATCTGATTATATTGATGAGAGTGATGATGAAGACTCACCTGTTATTCCTGAGGGTTATGTTTTTGATAAAGAAGCTTCATTAGCTATTTCATCTTGCAAAGATAGATACGAGCTCAAGAGGTTATTAGCTAAATGGAAGCAGCAATCTCTTAATGCTAGAATGAAACCTGACCCTGCTTTTGCTACTTCGCCTATCTTTGTTACTAATAAGGATTATGAATTCTCTGTTGATCCTGATATAATTACTTTGGTTGAATCTGATCCTTTTCATGGCTATGAATCTGAAACTGTTGTGGCACATCTTACTAAATTAAATGATATAGCCACCCTGTTCACTAATGATGAGAGAACTCGTTACTTTTATATCCTTAAAATATTTCCGTTCTCATTAAAGGGTTCTGCTAAGATATGGTTTAATTTCTTAATCCTGATTGTGTGCGTAGTCCCCAGGATATGATTTATTACTTCTCTGCTAAATATTTCCCTACTCATAAGAAACAAGCAGCTTTAAGGGATATATATAATTTTGTGCAAAATTGAAGAAGAGAGTCTCCCACAAGCCTGGGGGGGCTTCTCAAGTTACTTAATACTTTGCCTGATCATCCTCTTAAGAAAAATGAAATACTTGATATCTTTTATAATGGACTAACCGATGCCTCCAGAGATTACCTAGATAGTTGTGCTGGTTCTATGTTCAGGGAAAGAGCGCCGGATGAAGCTGAAATTCTATTGAATAATATGTTGAAAAATGAAAATAATTGGACACTTCCTAAGCCAGCTCCGGAGCCAATTCCTGAGCCTATTCCTAAACCAACTCCGAAGAAGAGGGGTATTCTATTTCTCAGTCCTGAAGATATGCAAGAGGGAAAGAACTCTATGAAAGAAAAAGGTATTAAAGCTGAAGATGTTAAGAATTTACCTCCTATTGAAGAAATACATGGTCTTAATTTACCGCCTGTTGAAGAAACATATGATCTTAATCCTTTACCTATTGAAGAAACTCATGGTCTTGATAACCCGACACAGGTAGTAAAGGTAAATTCTCTCTATAGATATGATAAAGCTGAAATCCCATTTACTAAGTTTGCTAGCCCATGCTTAGATGAGTTTGATAAATTTATGGTTAAACAAGAAAACTTTAATGCTTATTTTGGTAGACAACTGAAACACAATTCAAATATGCTTGAACACTTGGGTGATTATATGGCTAATGTCAAAGGTGAACTTAAACTTATTAGTAAACATGCTTCTATGGTTACCACTCAAGTAGAACAAGTACTTAGAGCTCAAAATGATTTGCTCAATGAATTGAATAGTAAGAATAATGATAATGTTGTTAGAGTTATGACTAGAGGTGGTAAAATGACTCAGGAACCTCTGTATCCTAAAGGCCACCCTAAGAGAATTGAGAAAGATTCTCAGAGAAATAATGTGGATGCACCTAGTCCTTCTAAAAGGAGAAAAAGAAAAATGATAGGACTTTGCATGCTTCTGATGAACCTGTTATTGAAACACCTGAGAATTCAAATGATATTTCTATTTCTGATGCTGAAACACAATCTAGTAATGAACTTGAAACTAGTGATAATGTTAATGATAATGTTCATGATGATGCTCAACCTAGTAATGATAATGATATAGAAATTGAACCTGCTCTTGATCTTGATAACCCACAATCAAAGAATCAACGTTATGATAAGAAAGACTTTGTTGCTAGGAAACATGGTAAGGAAAGAGAGCCTTGGGTTCAGAAACCCATGCCTTTTCCTCCCAAACCATCCAAGAAAATGAACGATCAGGATTTTGAGCGCTTTGCTGAAATGATTAGACCTATCTTTTTGCGTATGCGATTAACTGATATGCTCAAAATGAATCCTTATGCTAAGTATATGAAAGATATTGTTACTAATAAAAGAAAGATACTGGAAGCTGAAATTTCCACCATGCTTGCTAATTATACTTTTAAGGGTGGAGATCTAGGAGTACCCACTATACCATGCTCAATTAAAACAAACTATGTTAAAACTGCTTTATGTGATATTAGAGTCGGTGTTAGTGTTATGCCTCTCTCTTTATATCGTAGACTTGATTTGAATAAGTTGACACCTGATACGTCTCCAACGTATCTATAATTTTTGATTGCTCCATGCTATATTATCTACTGTTTTGGACATTATTGGGCTTTATTATCCACTTTTATATTATTTTTGGGACTAACCAACTAACCGGAGGCCCATCCCAGACTTGCTGTTTTTTTTGCCTGTTTTAGGGTTTCGAAGAAAAGGAATATCAAACAGAGTCCAAACGGAATGAAACCTTCGGGAATGTCATTTTCTCACCGAATACAACTCATGAGACTTGGACCCTACGTCAAGGCACGTAACAGGATGCCACGAGGTAGGGGGGCGCGCCCTACCCTACCAGGCGCGCCCCCCACCCTCATGGGCCCCCTGTTGCTCCACCAACGTACTTCTTCCTCCTACATATATCCACATACCCCCAAACGATCAGATACGGAGCCAAAAACCTAATTCCACCACCGCAACTTTCTGTATCCATGAGATCCCATCTTGGGGCCTGTTCCGGAGCTCCGCCGGAGGGGGCATCGATCACGAAGGGCTTCTACATCATCATCCAAGCCCCTCCGATGAAGTGTGAGTAGTTTACTTCAGACCTACTGGTCCATAGTTAGTAGCTAGATGGCTTCTTCTCTCTTTTTGGATCTCAATACAATGTTCTCCCACTCTCTCGTGGAGATCTATTCGATGTAATCTTCTTTTTGTGGTGTGTTTGTTGAGGCCGATGAATTGTGGGTTTATGATCAAGTATATCTATGAATAATATTTGAATCTTGTTTGAATTCATTTATGTATGATTGGTTATCTTTGCAAGTCTCTTCGAATTATCAGTTTGGTTTGGCCTACTAGATTGGTTGTTCTTGCCATGGGAGAAGTGCTTAGCTTTGGGTTTGATCTTGCGGTGTCCTTTCCCAGTGACAGAAGGGGTAGCAAGGCACGTATTGTATCGTTGCCATCGAGGATAACAAGATGGGGTTTTTAACATATTGCATGAAACTATCCCTCTACATCATGTCATCTTGCTTAAGGCGTTACTCTAGATGCATGCTAGATAGCGGTCGATGAGTGGAGTAATAGTAGTAGATGCAGGCAGGAGTCAGTCTACTTGTCTCGGACATGATGCCTATATACATGATCATACCTAGATATTCTCATAACTATGCTCAATTCTGTCAATTGCTCAACAGTAATTTGTTCACCCACCGTAGAATACTTATGCTCTTGAGAGAATCCACTAGTGAAACCTATGGCCCCCGGGTCTCTTTCTCATCATATTAATCTTCATCACTTCATTATTGCTTTGCTTTTACTTTGCCTTTTACTTTTTACTTTGCATCTCTATACCAAAATACCAAAAATATGATTTATCATCTCTATCAGATCTCACTTTCATAAGTGACCGTGAAGGGATTGACAACCCCTAAGCACGTTGGTTGCGTTGAGCTATTGTTTTTTTGTAGGTACGAGGGACTCGTGCGTAGCCTCCTACTGGATTGATACCTTGGTTCTCAAAAACTGAGGGAAATACTTACGCTACTTTGCTGCATCATCCTCTCCTCTTCGGGGAAATCTAACGCAGTGCTCAAGAGGTAGCAAGAAGAATTTCTGGCGCCGTTGCTGGGGAGTCTGCGCAAAAGTCAACATACCAAGTACCCATCACAATCCCTATCTCCCGCATTACATTATTTGCCATTTGCCTCTCGTTTTCCTCTCCCCCCAATTCACCCTTGTCGTTTTATTCGCCCTCTCTCTCTCTATCCTCCCTCTCTATTTGCCTCTTTTTGCCCATTTTCTTTTTGTTTGCTTGTCGTCATGGCTAGTCTCATATCTTCTTCGTTGTCTCCCGAGAATGAAGTTCTAAATTTTAAACAAAGGGAGGGAGAAAATCTAAAAGATGCTTGGTATAGAATTTGCAATGCTCAAAATAGATCTACCAGGAAGCAATCTACTTCAGTTCTTCTACGCAATTTTTATGCAGGTGCTAGTCCTTGGTATAGATATATCCTTGATACCATTACTGGAGGGAATTTCTTGGGTAGCCATACTTTTGATTCTTATAATGCTATGTTAGACTTATTTGGCTCACCACCTCTTTTGGTTAATGGAACTATGTTAACTTTGGAGCATGTTATGCAAAGACTTGAAATTATTAAAAATAAAATTGCTACTATTGAATTAATTGAAAATCTAGATAAAAAGATCCACAATCAAATTACCCAATATGTATCTAAGGTAGGAATGACTTTGAAAAATATTAAGGAAAAGGAACCCATAGTTAATGAGAAAATAAACTTAGATTCTACTAGAATCGATAAACTTGAGGGTATCATTACGAACTTGGGAACTGCCTTTTCTTCCGTAAAGAATACTCCAAGTCCTCCTACTAAAATTTCCAAGCTTATGTATGTTCCTAAAAATAAGGGTGAATCATCTAGTAAGAAAACTGTGGATTTAAATCTATAAGTATTCATCCCAATCTTTTTGCTATCATTAAGGAACCAATTGCTACAAATGAATTTTTCGATCTTATGCCTAAGAGTTTGATAATCACTGGAAAGAAAGAAATTCCTAAGGGAGATATATGCCTCATTGAAGAATTTCCTACCAAAGATGGCAATTCCTAGATCTATTCTTGCTTGTTATGCCTAGCTAGGGACGTTAAACGATAGCGCTTGTTGGGAGGCAACCCAATTTTATTTTTATTCCTTGATTTTTGCTCCTGTTTAGTAGTAAATAATTTATTTAGCCTCTGTTTTGGTTGTGTTTTTTGTGTTTAATTAGTGTTTGTGCCAAGTAGAACCGTTGGGAAGACTTGGGGAAAGTCTTGTTGAACTTGCTGTAAAAAACAGAAACTTTAGCGCTCACGAGAACTGCTGTCATTTTTATTTGGAGAGTCATATTTAGTTAATTATTTTTGCAGATGATTAATAGATAAATTCCTCGCGTCCAGCAATTTATTTTAGAATTTTTGGGGTTCCAGATCTTGAGCTAGCTACATATTACTACAGACTGTTCTGTTTTGTGACAGATTATGTTTTTTGTGTGTTGTTTGCTTATTTTGATGAATCTATGGCTAGTAAAATAGTTTATAAACCATAGAGAAGTTGGAATAAAGTAGGTATAACACCTATATAAATAAATAATGAGTTAATTACAGTACTTTGAAGTGTTCTTTTGTTTTCTTTCGCTAACGGAGCTCACGAGATTTTCTACTTTAAGTTTTGTGTTGTGAAGTTTTCAAGTTTTGGGTAAAGATTTGATGGATTATGGAACAAGGAGTGGCAAGAGCCTAATATTGGGGATGCCCATGGCACCCCCAAGATAATCTAAGGACACCTAAAAGCCAAAGCTTGGGGATGCCCCGGAAGGCATCCCCTCTTTCGTCTACTTCTATCAGTAACTTTACTTGGAGCTATATTTTTATTAACCACATGATATGTGTTTTGCTTGGAGCGTATTTTATGATTTGAGTCTTTGCTTGTTAGTTTACCACAATCATCCTTGCTGTACACACCTTTTGAGAGAGCCATACATAATTTGGAATTTTATAGAATACTCTATGTGCGTCACTTATATCTTTTGAGTTATATAATTTTGCTCTAGTGCTTCACTTATATCTTTTAGAGCACGGTGGTGGATTTGTTTTATAGAAACTATTGATCTCTCATGCTTCACTTAGATTATTTTGAGACTCTTAATCGCATGGTAATTTGCTTAATAATCATATGCTTGGTATTCAAGATTTGTAAAACTTTCTTTTGAGTGCGTTGAATACTAAGAAAAAAATTGATGCTTGATAATTGTTTTGAGATATGAGGATGGTGATATTGAGTCATGCTAGTTGAGTTGTTGTGAATTTGAGAAATGCTTGTGTTAAAGTTTGTGATTCCCGTAGCATGCACGTATGGTGAACCGTTATGTGATGAAGTCGGAGCATGATTTATTTATTGATTGTCTTCCTTGTGAGTGGCGGTCAGGGACGAGCGATGGTCATTTCCTACCAATCTATCCCCCTAGGAGCATGCGCGTAATACTTTGCTTTGATAACTTCTAGGTTTTTGCAATAAGTATATGAGTTCTTTATGACTAATGTTGAGTCCATGGATTATACGCACTTTCCTTCCTTCCACCATTGCTAGCCTCTCTAATACGGCGCACTTTTTGCCGGTATCATACACCCACCAAATACCTTCCTCAAAACAGCCACCATACCTACCTATCATGGCATTTCCATAGCCATTCCGAGATATATTGCCATGCAACTTTCCACCGTTCCATTCATTATGACACGCTCCATCATTGTCATATTGCTAGCATGATCATGAAGTTGACATCGTATTTGTGGCAAAGCCACCGTTCATAATTCTTTCATACATGTCACTCTTGATTCATTACATATCCCGGTACACCGCCGGAGGCATTCATATAGAGTCATATTTTGTTCTAAGTATTAAGTTGTAAGAAAAAAAGAAGTGTGATGATCATCATTTTTAGAGCATTGTCCCAAGTGAGGAAAGGATGATGGAGACTATGATTCCCCCACAAGTCGGGATGAGATTCCGGACGAAAAAAAGAGGCCATAAAAAAAGAGAAGGCCCAAAAAAAAGAGAGAAGGGACAATGTTACTATCCTTTACCACACTTGTGCTTCAAAGTAGCATCATGATCTTCATTGTAGAGAGTCTCTCATTCTGTCACTTTCATATACTAGTGGGAATTTTTCATTATAGAACTTGGCTTGTATATTCCAATGATGGGATTCCTCAAAATGCCCTAGGTCTTCGTGAGCAAGCGAGTTGGATGCACACCCACTTAGTTTCTTTTGTTGAGCTTTCATATACTTATAGCTCTAGTGCATCCGTTGCATGGGAATCCCTACTCACATTGATATCTATTGATGGGCATCTCCATAGCTCGTTGATAAGCCTAGTTGATGTGAGACAATCTTCCCCTCTTTTTGTCTTCTCCACACCCACCATTCTATTCCACATATTGTGCTATATCCATGGCTCACGCTCATGTATTGCGTGAAGATCGAAAAAGTTTTGAAAATTTCAAAAGTATGAAACAATTGCTTGGCTTGTCATCGGGGTTGTGCATGATTTAAATACTTTGTGTGGTGAAGATAGAGCATAGCCAGATTATATGATTTTGTAGGGATAGCTTTCTTTGGCCATGTTATTTTGAGAAGACATAATTGCTTTGTTAGTATGCTTGAAGTATTATTATTTTTATGTCAACATGAATTTTTGTCTTGAATCTTTTGAATCTGAATATTCATAACACAATTAAGAAGAATTACATTGAAATTATGCCAAGTAGCACTCGCATCAAAAATTCTGTTTTTATCATTTACCTACTCGAGGACGAGCAGGAATTAAGCTTGGGGATGCTTGATACGTCTCCAACATATCTATAATTTTTGATTGCTCCATGCTATATTATCTACTGTTTTGGAAATTATTGGGCTTTATTATCCACTTTTATATTATTTTTGGGACTAACCTACTAACCGGAGGCCCAACCCAGAATTGCTGTTTTTTTGCCTGTTTTAGGGTTTCGAAGAAAAGGAATATCAAACGGAGTCCAAACATAATGAAACCTTTGGGAACGTGATTTTCTCACCGAATACAACTCAGGAGACTTGGACCCTACATCAAGGCACGTAACAGGAGGCCACGAGGTAGGGGGGCACGCCCTACCCTACCAGGCGCGCCCCCCACCCTCGTGCGCCCCCTGTTGCTCCACCGACATACTTCTTCCTCCTATATATATCCATGTACCCCCAAACGATCAGATACGGAGCCAAAAACCTAATTCCACCGCCGCAACTTTCTGTATCCACGAGATCCCATCTTGGGGCCTGTTCCGGAGCTCCGCCGGAGGGGGCATCAATCACGAAGGGCTTCTACATCATCATCCAAGCCCCTCCGATGATGTGTGAGTAGTTTACTTCATACCTACGGGTCCATAGTTAGTATCTCGATGGCTTCTTCCCTCTTTTTGGATCTCAATACAATGTCCCCCCTCTCTCGTGGAGATCTATTCGATGTACTCTTCTTTTTGCGGTGTGTTTGTTGAGACCGATGAATTGTGGGTTTGTGATCAAGTCTATCTATGAATAATATTTGAATCTTCTCTGAATTCTTTTATGTATGATTGGTTATCTTTGCGAGTCTCTTTGAATTATCAGTTTGGTTTGGCCTACTAGATTGGTTGTTCTTGCCATGGGAGAAGTGCTTAGCTTTGGGTTCGATCTTGCGGTGTCGTTTCCAAGTGACAGAAGGAGCAGCAAGGCACATATTGTATCGTTGCAATCGAGGATTACAAGATGGGGTTTTTATCATATTGCATGAAACTATCCCTCTTCATCATGTCATCTTCCTTAAGGCGTTACTCTATTTTTAACTTAATACTCTAGATGCATGCTGGATAGCGGTCGATGAGTGGAGTACTAGTAGTAGATGCAGAATCGTTTCGGTCTACTTGTCTCGGACATGATTCCTATATACATGCTCATACCTAGATATTCTCATAACTATGCTCAATTCTGTCAATTGCTCAACAGTAATTTGTTCACCCACCGTAGAATACTTATTCTCTTGAGAGAAGCCACTAGTGAAACCTATGTCCCGGGGTCTCTTTCTCATCATATTAATCTCCATCACTTTATTATTGCTTTGCTTTTACTTTTTACTTTGCATCTCTATACCAAAAATACCAAAAATATTATTTATCATCTCTATCAGATCTCACTGTCGTAAGTTACCGTGAAGGGATTGACAACCCCTAAGCACGTTGGTTGCGTTGAACTATTGTTTTTGTGTAGGTACGAGGGACTCGTGCGTAGCCTCCTACTGGATTGATACCTTGGTTCTCAAAAACTGAGGGAGATACTTACGCTACTTTGCTGCATCATCCTCTCCACTTCGGTGAAATCCAACGCAGTGCTCAAGAGGTAGCAACACCTACTGAAATATCTTTGCAAATGGTTGATAAATCAACTGCTATACCTGTCGGTATTTGTGAGGATGTGCCTGTTGTAGTTGCAAACATTACTATTTTAACGGACTTTGTTATTCTTGATATTCCCGAGATGATAGTATTTCTATTATTCTTGGAAGACCCTTTTTGAATACTGCAGGGGCTGTTATTGATTGCACTAAAGGCAATGTCACTTTTCATGTTAATGGTAATGAGCATACGGTACACTTTCCGAGGAAACAACCTCAACTTCATAGTATCAACTCTATTGGAAAAATCCCATCGATTATATTTGGAGGTTTTGAATTTCCTCTTCCTACTGTCAAGAAGAAATATGATATTCTTATTATTGGCGATGTGCATATCCCCGTTGAGGTAACATAGTGTTATTCGAAATTTCTCCGGTTCCATGTTATTCGAAATGAGTTCGTTAACAAGACTTGATCAACCTTGTTAGTGGATCCCTTTTGATGAGCATGAGATGGATGAAACTAGAAGGCACAACCTTCTGTACCCTCCTTTTACTTTCTGATACTTATATTAAATAAAATAAAAATAGTATTTTTCTGTCTGTTATCTGATTATCTGTGCAATATAAAAATACCCCAAAAATAGAAGTTCTGCAAATGCCCTGAAATTTAAATATGATTTTTTTGGAATATTTGAGAATATTTGGCACTAAGAACACAGCAGGGGGTCATCCACCTGGCCACGAGGGTGGAGGGCGCTGATACGTCTCCAACGTATCTATAATTTTTGATTGCTCCATGCTATATTATCTACTATTTTGGACATTATTGGGCTTTATTATCCACTTTTATATTATTTTTGGGACTAACCTATTAACCGGAGGCCCAGCCCAGAATTGTTGTTTTTTGCCTGTTTTAGGGTTTCGAAGAAAAGGAATATCACACGGAGTCCAAATGGAATGAAACCTTCGGGAACATGATTTTCTCACCGAATATAACTCAGGAGACTTGGACCCTGCGCCAAGGCACGTAACAGGAGGCCACGAGGTAGGGGCGCGCCCTACCCCCCAGGCGCGCCCTCACCCTCGTGGGCCCCTGTTGCTCCACCGACGTACTTCTTCCTCCTATATATACCCACGTACCCCCAAACGATCAGATACGGATCCAAAAACCTAATTCCACCGCCGCAACTTTCTGTATCCACGAGATCCCATCTTGGGGCCTGTTCCGGAGCTCCGCCGGAGGGGGCATCGATCACGGAGGGCTTCTACATCATCATCCAAGCCTCTCCGATGAAGTGTGAGTAGTTTACTTCAGACCTACGGGTCCATAGTTAGTAGCAAGATGGCTTCTTCTCTCTTTTTGGATCTCAATACAATGTTCTCCCCCTCTCTCATGGAGATTTATTCGATGTAATCTTCTTTTTGTGGTGTGTTTGTTGAGACCGATGAATTGTGGGTTTATGATCAAGTCTATCTATGAATAATATTTGAATCTTCTCTGAATTATTTTATGTATGATTGGTTATCTTTGCAAGTCTCTTCGAATTATCAGTTTGGTTTGGCCTACTAGATTGGTTGTTCTTGCCATGGGAGAAGTGCTCAGCTTTGGGTTCGATCTTGCGGTGTCCTTTCCCAATGACAGAAGGGGCAGCAAGGCACGTATTGTATCATTGCCATCGAGGATAACAAGATGGGGTTTTTATCATATTGCATGAAACTATCCCTCCACATCATGTCATCTTGCTTAAGGCGTTACTCTGTTTTTAACTTAATACTCTAGATGCATGCTGGATAGCGGTCGATGAGTGGAGTAGTAGTAGTAGTAGATGCAGAATCGTTTCGGTCTACTTGTCTCGGACGTGATGCCTATACACATGATCATACCTAGATATTCTCATAACTATGCTCAATTATGTCAATTGCTCAACAGTAACTTGTTCACCCACCGTAGAATACTTATGATCTTGAGAGAAGCCACTAGTGTAACCTATGGCCCCCAGGTCTCTTTATCATCATATTAATCTCCATCACTTTATTATTGCTTTGGTTTTACTTTTTACTTTGCATCTCTATACCTAAAATACCAAAAATATTATTTATCATCTCTATCAGATCTCACTTTCGTATGTGACCGTGAAGGGATTGACAACCCCTAAGGGCGTTGGTTGCATTGAGCTATTGTTTTTGTGTAGGTACGAGGGACTTGTGCGTGGCCTCCTACTGGATTGATACCTTGGTTCTCCAAAACTGAGGGAAATACTTACGCTACTTTGCTGCATCATCCTCTCCTCTTTGGGGAAATCCAACGCAGTGCTCAAGAGGTAGCAGGCACGCCCTACCCCCTGGGTGCGCCCCCTGCCTCGTGGGTCCACGGTGGCCCTCCTCCACTTATCCTTTCACCCACACACTCCTTCTTCCTCCCCCAAACATGAATATCCAGCTCAAACCCAAGTCCAAGCTCATTTTTCTGCCATTTTCGATCTCCTTGCTCAAAGCACCTCTCACAAAACTGCTTGGGGAGATTGTTCCTTGGTATGTGACTCCTCCATTGGTCCAATTAGTTTTTGTTCTAGTGCTTTATTCATTGCAAATTTTTTCTACTTAGGTGACCTTGTTCTTGAGCTTGCATGTCAAATTTATATGGTCAAAAGTAGTTTTGATGCATGATATAGGCTCTAGGCACTTGTAGGAGTAGTTGCTATCAATATTATTGAGTTTGGTTTACTTTTATTTTGAAGTTACTAAAAATTTCAGAATTTTTCAGAAAATGATGAAAAGACTTTTGAGGGGCTCATCGAGCCGAAGCTCGAAGGAAAAGGCAGAGAAGCCCAAGTATAATCTGCCTCGCACCGCGGAGGTTCGGTCATGTGGATGGCCTTCCGATGATTTCTTGAGAGCAGCCGGGATTTATGAAGATTTTTATGAATTGGCTAAGAATGCAGGCCTCACCGCTTTCCTCCACGACCAACGCGATCAGTATCTACTACTCACAAATATCTTTGTGCAAAACTTTCATTTCCATTCTAGGAGCTCACCACCTACGGTGGAGTTTTATTTATATGATGAGCATAAGGATATGTCACTTTATGATTTTTGTCGGGTTTGTTTGGTCCCTTTCGAGGGCACGACAGAGGAACCACATCGCAGCGATGTGGATGGGTTTATTAACATCATCACTGTAGGGGAAACGAGGAAGGTTTCCGATGCACAAATCACTACCATACATTTTCCTGTTTTACGCTATTTTGCATTATTTGCTAGTCGTTGCTTAATTGGTCGCGGAAACTGTGGAAACCTTAGTGATCCTGATATTATTATTGTGCTCCACGGTTTATTCAGTGATAACTCTGTTAGTATGGGCGGCATTATTGCTAAACGGTTAAGTTTGAACCGTACAAAGGGCTCCATCTTTGGAGGCATCTATGCTTCATGCCTAGCTGCACATTTTAACATACCAATTAGGCATTATGAGAAGGAAGAAAAAGTGATGCCTCATGTTTACTTAGATTATAAGAGTATGGTGGCACATGATTTTATTGTTAAGAATAGGGAAGGAGAGCTTAAATACAAATTATTCTTTGATAAACATCATCTTGAGACTATTACCCTGCCTGCTCCTTCCTTGTTTGATTTATCTGCTGGCCAGTACCTTGTTCCGTTAGAGGCTATTCACGCCTATCGGAACCCTACATCAGCCACAGAGCCAGAGCCGGAACCACAAGTTGATCCTCCATGACAGTCTAATTACCAGTGGGATCCGGAGATGATTGCCAACCAGTGGCAATCGGAGTCTTCTTCTTCTTCGCAGTATGACCCCAACTTTTACTATGGATATCCGCCAGGCCAACCGTGGCCATAGACCAACTTAGGCCCAAAAGCCTATGCTTGGGGGAGTATGTATTTCTCACCAACATTATATTTATGTTCACACACTCATTGCCAGATGTCGGTGCTCATACTTTTTCATTGTATCATCCATGCTAGTTTATTTCCCTTTTTATGCTTTCTTCTTGTGTGTTTGATAAACCTTAAGAAAAACCAAAAAAATTAGTTGTAGCTTTTAATTAGTTTACTTTCCATGCTTGTAGTAGTAATTAAAAAAAAACCCAAAAAGATTTCTTGTTCTTCTTTTACTTGTTGGGAGCTCTCCCGTGTAAATAGTTTTATTTCTTTTCTTTTCTTTGGGGGTCGATAGGAGAAGACCATAATTAAATTGTTGAAGTGGCTCTTATATGCATTATTGTTGATCTGACAAAAGAGCCCATATTACCTTGTCTTCTCCTGTTTATCGAATGCTTGCAGATTCCAGCTTAGTCCAATGCACGTGCACTATTATTGTTATCCACATCGTTCGGCCGTGCAAGTGAAAGGCAATAATGATAATTATATGATGAACTTATTGAGATGAGAAAAGCTGGTATGAACTCGACCTCTCTTGTTTTTGTAAATATGATTAGTTCATCGTTCTTGATTCAGCCTATTATGAGTAAACATGTTTGCAATGACAACTAGTGATCATAGTTCTTGTGCCATGCTTGATTATCTAGGAGCTTATAATGGTTTACCTTGCGTGCCAACATGCTATTAAAATGGTTGTGATGTGGTATGATAGGGTGGTATCCTCCTCTGAATGATTTAAGTGACTTGACTTGGCACATGTTCACGCATGTAGTTGAAACAAAATCAACATAGCCTTCACGATATTTATGTTCATGGTGGATTATATCCTACTCATGCTTGCATTCGGTGTTGATTAATTTTAATGCATGTTCATGACTATTGTCGCTCTCTAGCTGGTCGCTTCCCAGTCTCTTGCTAGCCTTCACCTGTACTAAGCGAGAGTACTGCTTGTGCATCCAACTCCATAAACCCCAAAGTTATTCCATATGAGTCCACCATACCTACCTATATACGGTATCTACCTGCCGTTCCAAGTAAATTTGTATGTGCCAAACTCTAAACCTTCAAATAAATATCCTGTTTTGTATGCTCGAATAGCTCATGTATCAACTAGGTTTGTCCGTATCTTCCATATTAGGCAGGTTATTCTCAAGAGGAGTGGACTCCGCTCCTCACTCAAGAGAAAGTGGCTAGTCACCGGGATGCCCAGTCCCATGCTTTATGCAAATCAAATCAAAATAATTGCAAACAAAACTCCCCCTGGGACTCTTGTTAGTTGGAGGCACTCGTTTCGAGCAAGCCATGGATTGATGCTTGTTGGTGGAAGGGGGAGTATAAACTTTACCATTCTGTTTGAGAACCGCCTATAATGTGTGTAGCATGGAAGATATCGCCATCTCTTGGTTGTTATGTTGACAATGAAAGTATACCGCTCAAAATATTATTCACCCCTATTTCAAAACCGAGCTCTGGCACCTCTACAAATCCCTGCTTCCCTCTGCGAAGGGCCTATCTATTTACTTTCATGTTGAGTCATCATCCTCTTATTAAAAAGCACCAGCTGGAGAGCACCACTATCATTTGCATTCATTACTGTTAGTTTACATTGAGTATGACTTGACTGGATCTCTTTTACCATGAATTACAATCTCTAGTCAGTCCTTGATCTTTAAAGGTGCTTTGTATTTATGTTTTGCGGTCTCAGAAAGGGCTAGCGAGATACCATCTTGTTGTATCATATTATGATTGTTTTGATAAAGTGTTGTCATTCGAGATTTATTATTATTGCTCGCTAGTTGATTATGACATTGATATGAGTAAACTTGAGACCTAAGCGTTATTGTGAACATGGTTAGTCATAATCTTTCCTGAAAACTTGAATGTTGGCTTTACATATTTACAACAACAAGAGCAAACAGAGTTTGTAAAAGTTTTTCTTTATCACTTTCAGTTTATCAACTGAATTGCTTGAGAACAAGAAAAGGTTTAAGCTTGGGGGAGTTGATACGTCTCCGCCGTATCTACTTTTCCAAACACTTTTGCCCTTGTTTTGGACTCTAACTTGCATGATTTGAATGGAACTAACCCGGACTGACGCTATTTTCAGCAGAATTACCATGGTGTTATTTATGTGCAGAAACAAAATTTCTCAGAATGACCTGAAACTTCACGGAACAACATTTCGGAAATAATAAAAAATCCTTGCAAAAGATGAAGGCCAAGGGGCCCACCACCTGTCCACGAGGGTGGGGGCGCGCCTGCCCCCCTAGGGCGTGCCCCCTACCTCGTGGGCCCCCTGGAGCTCCTCTAACCTCAACTCCAACTCTATATATTTGGTTTCGGGGAGAAAAAATCAGAGAGAAGAATTCATCGCGTTTTACTATACGGAGCCGCCGCCAAGCCCTAAAACCCCTCGGGAGGGCTGATCTTGAGTCCGTTCGGGGCTCCGGAGAGGGGAATCCGTTGCCATCGTCATCATCAACCATCCTCCATCACCAATTTCATGATGCTCACCGCCGTGCGTGAGTAATTCCATCGTAGGCTTGCTGGACGGTGATGGGTTGGATGGGATCTATCATGTAATTGAGTTAGTTTTGTTAGGGTTTGATCCCTAGTATCCACTATGTTCTGAGATTGATGTTGCTATGACTTTGCTATGCTTAATGCTTGTCACTAGGGCTCGAGTGCCATGATTTCAGATCTGAACCTATTATGTTTTCATCAATATATGAGAGTTCTTGATCCTATCTTGCAAGTCTAAAGTCACCTATTATGTGTTATGATCCGTGAACCCCGAAGTGACAATAATCGGGATACTTACCAGTGATGACCGTAGTTTAAGGAGTTCATGTATTCACTATGTGTTAATGCTTTGGTCCGGTACTCTATTAAAAGGAGGCCTCAATATCCCTTAGTTTCCATTAGGACCCCGCTGCCACAGGAGGGTAGGACAAAAGATGCCATGCAAGTTCTTTTCCATAAGGACGTATGACTATATTCGGAATACATGCCTACATTACATTGATGAACTGGAGCTAGTTCTGTGTCACCCTAGGTTATGATTGTTACATGATGAACCGCATCCGGCATAATTCTCCATCACCGATCCATTGCCTACGAGCTTTCCATATATTGTTCTTCGCTTATTTACTTTTCCGTTGCTATTGCTATCATCACTACAAAATACCAAAAACATTACTTTTGGTACCGTTACCACTACTATCATATTACTTTGCTACTAAATACTTTGTTGCAGATATTAAGTTTCCAGGTGTGGTTGAATTGACAACTCAGCTACTAATACTTGAGAATATTCTTTGGCTCCCCTTGTGTCGAATCAATAAATTTGGGTTGAATACTCTACCCTCGAAAACTGTTGCGATCCCCTATACTTGTGGGTTATGAGGGTCCTCGGGCGTCCGGCCTGTTAGCCATGGCCGGACTGATGGGCTGTGAAGATACGAAGACCGAAGACTGCACCCGTGTCCGGATGGGACTCTCCTTGGCGTGGAAGGCAAGCTTGGTGATAACCCACAAGTATAGGGGATCAATTGTAGCCTCTTTCGATAAGTAAGAGTGTCGAACCCAACGAGGAGCTAAAGGTAGAACAAATATTCCCTCAAGTTCTATCGACCACCGATACAACTCTACGCATGCTTAACGTTCGCTTTACCTAGAACAAGTATGAAACTATAAGTATTATGTAGGTGTTTTTGGATAGGTTTGCAAGATAATAAAGAGCATGTAAATAAAAAGTAGGGGCTGTTTAGATAAAGACACAACTAAGTTAAAACCCAACCATAGCATTAAATTAAATCCGCAACTACTAAAGATCATTAAGGTAAAACCCAACCATAGCATTAAAGTATCAAGTCCTCTTTATCCCATACGCAAACAACCTACTTACTCGGGTATGTGCTTTTGTCACTCACGCCACCAACCATAAGCAAATCATGAACATATTGCAAACCCTACAGCGGGAATCCCTTATGCTTGCGCGACACGGAAAGCACCAATAATAAAACACGCAACTCAAACCAATCACGATCATCAATTAACCCATAGGACAAAACGAATCTACTCAAACATCATAGGATAGCCAAACATCATTGGGAAATAATATAAAGCGTTGAGCACCACGTTTAAGTAGAGATTACAGCGGGTAAAAGAGGGTTTACACCGCTGCATATAGGGGGAAAGAGTTGGTGATGATGGCGGTGAAGTTTTGGTGAAGATAGCGGTGATGATGATGGCCCCCGGTGGCACTCTGGCGCCACCGGAAGCGAGGGGGAGAGAGCCCCCTCCTTCTTCTTCTTCCTTGACCTCCTCCCTAGATGGAAGAAAGGTTTCCCCTCTGGTCCTTGGTCTCCATGGCATGGGAGGGGCGAGAGCCCCTCCGAGATTGGATATGTCTCTCTGTCTCTCTCTGTTTCTGCGTTCCCCGATTCTGCCCTTTCACCGTTTCTTATATATCCGGAGATTCGTAACTCCGATTGGATTGAAACCTTCTCTCTGATTTTTGTCCGAAAAATAGCTTTCTTGCGGCCGAAGAAGAGCATTAACCGCCTTACGGGGGGGCGCGAGGGTCAGGGGCGCGCCCGGGGGGGTGGGGCGCGCCCCCTGCCTCGTGGCTCCCTCGGGCACCGTCTCGCGTTGATTTTCTACCCATATTTCACATATATTCCAAAAATAATCTCCGTTCGTTTTTATCCCGTTTGGACTTCGTTGGATATGGATTTTCTGTAAAACAAAAAAATTGCAACAAACAGGAACAGGCACTGGGCACTGGATCAATATGTTAGTCCCCAAAAATAGTATAAAAAGTTGCCAAAAGTATATGAAAGTTGTAGAATATTGGCATGGAACAATCAAAAATTATAGATACGACGGAGACGTATCAGCATCCCCAAGCTTAATTCCTGCTCGTCCTCGAGTAGGTAAATGATAAAAAAGATAATTTTTGATGTGGAATGCTACCTAGCATAATCTTGATCACATATCTAATCATGGCATGAACATTAAGATACGAGTGATTCAAAGCAATAGTCTATCATTTGACATAAAAACAATAATACTTCGAGCCTGCTAATAAAGCAATCATGTCTTTTCAAAATAACATGGCCAAAGAAAGTTATCCCTACAAAATCATATAGTCTGGCTATGCTCCATCTTCACCACACAAAATATTCACATCATGCACAACCCCGATGACAAGCCAAGAAATTGGTTCATACTTTTTAACGCGCTTCAGCTTTTTCAACCCTCACACAATACATGAGCGCAAGCCATGGACATAGCACTATAGGTGGAATAGAATATGATGATGGGGGTTATGTGGATATAACAAAAAGGGAGAAAGTCTCACATCGACGCAGCTAATCAACGGGCTATGGAGATGCCCACCAATTGATGTCAATGCGAGGAGTAGGGATTGCCATGCAACGGATGCACTAGAGCTATAAGTGTATGAAAGCTCAAACTGGAAATTATGTGGGTGTGCATCCAACTTTCTTGCTCATGAAGAACTCGGGCATTTGAGGAAGCCCATCATCCGAATATACAAGCCAAGTTCTATAATAAAAATTCCCACTAGTATATAAAAATGCTAACTCAAGAGACTCTCTATATGAAGTACATGGTGCTACTCTGAAGCACAAGTGTGGTAAAAGGATAGTAACATTGTCCATTCTCTCTTTTTCTCTCATCGTTTTTGTTTTTTTTGTTTTTTTGTTTTTTTGGCCTTTTTCTTTTTATTTTTATTTTTTTCGTCCGAAGTCTCATCTCGACTTGTGGGGAAATCATAGTCTCCATCATCCTTTCCTCACTGGGACAATGCTCTAATAATGATGATCATCACACTTTTATTTACTTACAACTCGATATTACAACTCGATACTAGAACAAAGATATGACTCTATATGAATGCCTCCGGCGGTGTACCGGGATGTGCAATGATCTAGCGTAGCAATGACATCAAAAAACGGACAAGCCATGAAAACATCATGCTAGCTATCTTACGATCATGCAAAGCAATATGACAATAAATGCTCGCGTCATGTATATGATGATGATGGAAGTTGCATGGCAATATATCTTGGAATGGCTTTGGAAATGCCATGATAGGTAGGTATGGTGGCTGTTTTGAGGAATATATAAGGAGGTTTATGTGTGATAGAGCGTATTGTATCACGGGGTTTGGATGCACCGGCGAAGTTTGCACCAATTCTCGAGGTGAGAAAGGTCAATGCACGGTACCGAAGAGGCTAGCAATGATGGAAGGGTGAGAGTGCGTATAATTCATGGACTCAACATTAGTCATAAAGAACTCACATACCTATTGCAAAAGTTTATTAGCCCTCGAAGAAAAGTACTACTACGCATGCCCCTAGGGGGATAGATTGGTAGGAAAAGACCATCGCTCGTCCCCGACCGCCACTCATAAGGAAGACAATCAATAAATACCTCATGCTCCGACTTCATTACATAACGGTTCACCATACGTGCATGCTACAGGAATCACAAACCTCAACACAAGTATTTCTACTAATCCACAACTACCCACTTGCATGACTCTAATATCACCATCTTTATATCTCAAAACTATTGCAAGGAATCAAACATATCATATTCAGTGATCTACAAGTTTTATGTAGGATTTTATGACTAACAATGTGAATGACAAGTTCCTGTCATCTCTCTAAATAGATATAAGTGAAGCAAGAGAGTTTAAATCTTTCTACAAAAGATATTGCCACGCTCTAACAAACATAAGTGAAGCAAAAGAGCATTCTACAAATAACGGTTTTCTATGTAAAGAGAAACAGGCACTCCAAACTTCAAATGATATAAGTGAAGCACATGAAGCATTCTATAAATCCATACTCAAAAGATATAAGTGAAGTGCACAGAGCATTCTATAAATCAACCAAGGACTATCTCATACCAGCATGTTGCATAAAATAAAAGTGAAAACTAAATGCAAAAGACGATCCAGGATTGCACATATCGCATGAACAAAACGAATCCGAAAACATACCGATACTTGTTGAAGAAAGAGGGGATGCCTTCCGGGGCATCCCCAAGCTTAGACGCTTGAGTATCCTTGAATATTTACTTGGGGTGCCTAGTGAATCCCCAAGCTTGAACTCTTTCCTCTCTTCCTTCTTCTCATATCGAGACCTTCTCGATCATCGAACACTTCATCCACACAAAACTTCAACAGAAAACTCGGTAAGATCCGTTAGTATAATAAAGGAAATCACTACTCTAAGTACTGTTGCAAACCAATTCATATTTTGATTTTGCATTGTATCTACTGTAGTATAACTTTTCCATGGCTTAATCCACTAATATAATTCGATAGTTTCATCAAAACAAGCAAACTATGCATCAAAAACAGAATCTGTCTAAAACAGAACAGTCTGTAATAATCTGAACATTCACCATACCTATGATACTCCAAAAATTCTACCAACATTAGGAAAAATAAAAAATTTGTATAGAAAGAGAGTGCAAAAAGTTTCAGAACTGTTTGACGTTCCAGTAAAAAATGTAAAATCGCGCACTACAGCCAAAGTTTCTGTCCTGCACCGTACAAACCAACAAGCATTGTAAACATCCTAAAGGCAAACCTTGGCACATTATTTTTATAATACAATGGACTTGTACAAGGGGATAATTATTTTTTGTTGAAAAGTTTCTGTAATCAAGATTCACAAAGTTTCCATGAGCATGAACAAAGTTCAAGGAGCCCCCGCACTTCAACAATGCTTGTCTCTCTCACTTTCACTTTCCTTTTTGAAAAAGTTTTGGGTTCCCCTCTTTATTTCTTTGTTTTTAAACTATATAAAAGCACTCAACAGAAGTAAATGACTCTCTAAAACTTCCGGGTTGTCTCCCTGGCAGCGCTTTCTTTAAACCATTAAGCTAGGCATATAGTGCTCAAGTAATGGATCCACCCGGATCCCAAGCACTACTAGGGAAAAGGCTAGCAGGAGCGCGGGTTTTAGGTGTATCAGTAGCGCGGGGACTGGCGCTACTAATAAGGCGCTACAGCTACTAATATCCCGCACAAATCATGCCTTTATTCACGGGAAATTTCGGCATGACCTTTGCTAAAAAATGGACATATCGAGCGCCTTAAATTCACCGGAACGGAAATGAATCAACATTCCGGCATAACATAGGCCACTCGGATCATTTACCAAAACATGACATATCCACATATCACATGTCAATTCAAATTTGCATATAAATTCAGCTAATTTTGAAACCTATCTAAATTCATAACTAAATAGATAACCTAATTAACATAACTAAAACCTAAGTAAATTAACCGAAGAACCCTAGCTAGCAGAGAGAGAGAGAGGGGGGGTGGTTTACAAAGGGTGCAGGGGCGAGGAGGCAGGCCCGACGACGGCCGAGGTTGGGAAGGGAGGAAGCAGAGGAGGGAGGCGAGGGCCGACGGGTCGGGGGCGAGCGTGTCGGGGTCGGGGGCGAGTGCCGGCGCCGGGGGCGAGCGCGCCTGGGTCAGGCGCGGCGGGGTTGGGGGCGAGCGCACCGGGATCAGGGGCGAGTGCGCCGGGGTCGGGAGCGAGCGCGCCTGGGTCGGGCGCGGCGGTGCGACAGGGCCGGGGAATACAGTGGGGATTTGGGGGAAAAGAGGCGGGATGAAGCAGGGAGAGTGAGAATTTTGGGTTAAGTGGACGTAGCAGTAGCGCGTTTACACGAAGCGCGCTACTACTATTATGGGCAGCTATAGCGGTTTTCTACAGAAACCGCTACTGCTACCTTGACTAGTTGTAGCTCTTTTTCAGTAAAGCGCTATTGCTATAACCAGTTTCCCTTTTTCTTTTCTTCAGCGCTGAACGAAGGGAAGGCGATATATATTGCATCATTTGACGGTTAAATATGGATGCAAAATAGGAACATATGTATTACACCATTGGACCCGTGCATAATAATGGCTAAGTGTGTATACAAAATAGGAACATATATATATATTACATCATTGGACCCATGCATAATAATGGCTAAGTGTGTATACAAAATAGGAACATATATATATATATTACATCATTTGACCGATTCCTCAGCGTTGACGTTTTCGTTTTTGAGTCAGCTTCTTTCCCTTCTTGTTCGTCAAAGAATAATTGAGCCCCTCATTGTGACTTTGCCTTTTCCATGGAGTACGATTTTTCTTTGGTAATGTAGTATTGATTCTTCTTTTGACGTATACTTCATCATCATCGTCATCTTCCCTCATTGGGTTGCCGTACTGATCATAGTCTTCCTCGTTGGCGACTCCATCCATTCCAATGATGTTTCTTTTGCATTTCCTCACGACAACACGACTGGGATAGCATGGGTCGGTTATGAAGAAGCATTGTGTCACGTGCTTAGCGTGTACCCATGGCTCGTTTTTTGCGATAGCATTCACAGTAGCGCTCTTGGTGTCGGGTATAGTCATGGTAGTGAAAATCCGGCTTTGTCTTTCGACATTCTTAGCCCATCTGACACGGAACATCGTCGTGTTGTGCAGTCCAGAGTAGTCAAGCTCCCAGATCTCCTCGACCCTTCCATAAAATCGTTCAGTTGCGCCGTTATCGCTGCCGGTCATGCATTCCATGGTAACCCCTGAGTTCTGATCATCATTGTCCATATCTTTGGCCTCCGTGTAGAACGTGTATCCGGTGATATCATATGCCTGAGAGGTTACGAGGTTGGGCGAGGGGCCATGTGCTAAGGCGTATATGAGCAATCCATCCTTAGAGCCCTGCTCAGGGGGATTAGCAATAATATGCTCTTTGAACCAATGCAGGAAAGTGGAGTTGTGCTCTCTAGTAACTTCGGCGTCCGTCCTGCATACCCCCCGGTCACGATACTTCTTTGCGATAATTTCTTTGTGCAGTGCCACGAAAGGATCTACCTCGTCTAGGTGTTGTAGCACTACCAAGTTTGCTCTGTCAAAGTTGCTGCATCAATCTGAGTATGCCACGTGCAGTTCCCTGCGACCGTTGCAGTGACCTTCTCCTTCGAGCCTCCCATCGTGCTTGTTAACGGGCAAACCAACACTAACACCAGGCGGCTGGTATGCGCCATATAGAAAATTCTCACAGAAAGAGATGCACTCTTGTGTCAAATAGCCATGGATGATGCTTCCATCCGGATGGGACATGTTACGAACAAATCCTTTGATGATCCCATTCATCCTCTCAAACAGCACCATGTTGTGCAGGAATGACGGCCCTAGGTCTATTATGTCATCCACAGTATGGACACACAAATGCACCATCACATCAAAGAACGCGGGCGGGAAGTACATCTCAAGCTCATTCAGTATCACAACGATCTCTTCCTGTAGCCTTCGGAGCTGCTTCACACTGATCGACTTCCGAGAGATGACGTCGAAAAAGTTGCAAAGACCAATAAGCGTGTCACGGATGTGCTTGTCCATTATCCCTCTAAGGGCAACAGGTAGTATCTGCGTCATCATCACATGACAGTCATGAGACTTCATCCCGCTGAACCTTTTCTTGTCCGTGTCTAGATATCTACTTATATTGCCACAGTAACCGGAACTAACTTTGACTCCGGTAAGGCACTTAAAGAATTGATTGATCTCAGGCTGACTTAAGGTGAAGCAAGAAGGGGGGCAATAATCCTCATTCTTTATTTTCTTGCCCTTCTTCTCCCGTGCCTCTGTCTCCGTCTCTGTCTCGTCTGACATTTTACGGGGTGGCATGTGCAGATCTTCCCTGATTTTCAAATCTTGCAAGTCTTTTCTTGCCTTCGGCCCATTATTGGTCTTATCCGGCATGTTCATCAGTGTTGCGAGCAAGCTCTCAAGGACATTCTTACAGATATGCATTTGATCAAGGCAATGAGGTGTATCGAGTTTGTGCCAGTACTCCAAGTCCCAGAACACAGACCTCGTCTTCCATACCTTCAGCAGCGGCTCCGGCGCCTTTCTCATCCTCTTTCCCGGCGCGGGGCACTCCTTCCAGTTTTTAAATAGCTCATCGATTTTGGCACCGCTCCGCTTACGTGGAGGTCATCGATGCTCAGCGTGACCATTGAATAGATCTCCATGGTTAATCCACGGGTCGTCCTGTTCGAGCCATCTTCGATGCCCCATGTACACGATTTTCCCAGACCCGCCATCTTTCCTTGACGTTAGCTGCTGAGACGTCGTATCATCCATGCACCGCGTGCATCTGCAATATCCATGGCACACCTGGCCTGCCACATATCTGTAACCGAGATAGTCGTGCACTGTCGTGATCAGCGCGACTCTCATGTTGAAATACTCACCTTTGCTGGCGTCCCATGTCTTGGCCGGTGTTTTCCATAACGTGTCTAACTCCTCCTGAAGTAGCCCCAGATACAAATTAATATTATTTCCTGGTTGTTTCGTCCCTTGAATAAGCAAGCTCATGTGAATGTACTTCGATTTCATGCACAACCAGGGGGGAGGTTGTACATCCATACAAACACGGGCCATGTGCTATGGTTGGTGCTCTGGTTGCCAAACGGATTCATGCCATCGGTACTCGCGCCGAGCACGATGTTCCTTGCATCACATTCGAAATACAGATAGAAGTTGTTCAACGCTCTCCACTGGCTTCCATCCTTGACGTGTCTCAGCTTCGGATCATCTCCATCGTCGGGCTTCTTCCTCTCCGCGTGCCAGCGCATTAGCTTTGCTTCCTTGGGATCTACAAAATACCTCTGGAGACGAGGAGTGATCGGTAAGTACCATACCACTTTCTGGGGACATTTCTTCCCGGCCTTCTTGTATCGAGAAGCATTGCACACCGGACAACCTGTTTTTTCCGCGTGCTCCTTCCGATAAATTATGCAATCATTGATGCATGCATGGTATCTAACGTGTGGCAGATCAAGAGGGCACACGATCTTCTTGGCCTCATCAACACTACTAGGACATAGATTACCCTCAGGAAGAACATCCTTTAGGTACTTGAGATGCTCATCGAGGCTAGTGTCGGTCCATTTGTTTTTAGCCTTCGTCTTCAGGAGTTGGAGCGTGAAACTCAAGCGGGTCACCTCAGGATTGCAACCATCATACAATGGAGTGTTCGAGTCTACCACCAGTTGCTCCAGCTTAGCCTCCTCTCTAGAAGCAGCTCTCTCAGTACTCGTCTCCTTGCGAAGCAATGCTTGAACATGAGGGTCCCGCACGATTGAACTTAGTACCAACGAACTCTGCTGCGTGGAGTCCATGTCGTTCTCTCCACCACCATGTCCGGCCCCTTCTCCTCCGCCATGTCCGGCCTCTTCCCCGCCGCCATTATCGATCATCTCTTCGTCTTGCCCCGTGTCATCATTGCCTGCCCCGTCGGCATCCTCAACATCGTCATCCTCATCTTCAATTATCCATCGAGTATAGCCATCCATGAAACCAGTCATGAGCAGGTGCGCTTCGACACGACCATCATCATGGGGGTCAAGCCAAACTATTCCTTTGCATTTTCAACACGGACATAAAACCTCTGTCAGGTTATTTTCCTTCATGTCCTGCACCGCAGACCGCAACCACCTGTCCACCATCGTTCCACTGACCATCGTCAACTCTGCACTGTAATAATAAACAAATTGATTATAAAAATGTGTGCATTCATCAAAGTCATACAAAAATTCGGCATGACCTTCCTTAAAAATAGGACATATATAGATCTAGAGTTTGCCCGGAATTCGCCGAAACGGAAATAAATCGACATTTCGGCAAAACATAGGCAACTCAAGAGCACAATTTGGCGTCAACTCATGCCACACACACAATTTCCATAAACATATCACACACACATAAACATATTTCCATTTTCCAAAAGCATGAAATATTAATCACACCTCTATCTCGAGATCGAGCACATGGTGGAGATGATGATGTAGGGAGGTCAAAAGTGCACAAAGATCTTCTTGACAAAGAAAGACCTAGTTAGGGGGCAAATAGGTCACTTAACTAAATGCTACATCTACCTAGCTAGCTAATTTGGGAGGAGACAACTTCAACTAGTGGAGGGGGAGGAAAAAGAGAAAGGAGATGAATTAATGGAGGTGGTGTAGTTATAGCTAGGAGTAATGAAGAGAGAGAAAGGTAGGTAGAAGAGGGAGATTAATGGGGGGAGAAGTATTGAGGAAGAAGAAGAGTGAGAGAGGGAGGATGTGGGAGGTAGGGGAAAGGGAGGAGAGGAGATGGGGAGGGGGAGGTGGAAAAAGGTGGTGGGTGCTGCGTCTTAGCAGTAGCGCGGGAGCAAAAGCGCGCTGCTGCTAAGAGCGTAGCAGCAGCGCGCTTTCCTATCACGCGCTACTGCTAAACGGGCCAACCCTGTGCACAATTTCAAAATTAGCAGCAGTGAAGTGACAAAAAAGCGCGCTACTACTATGGCATTAGCAGCAGCGCGCTTCCTGACGCCGCGCTACTGGTAAACTTATGTCGTTGTGTACCGTCAGTGGATTTTTGTAGAAGCGCGGTTGAGGGAGTCCTGGATTAGGGGGTGTCCGGATGGCCAGACTCTTGGACTATGAAGATACAAGATTGAAGACTTCGTCCCGTGTCCGGATAGGACTTTCCTTGGCGTGGAAGACAAGCTTGGCGATACGGATATACAGATCTCCTACCATTGTAACCGACTTTGTGTAACCCTAACCCTCTCCGGTGTCTATATAAACCGGAGGGTTTTAGTCTCTAGGACAACATACACATAAACGATCATACCATAGGCTAGCTTCTAGGGTTTAGCCTCTCCGATCTCGTGGTAGATCTACTCTTGTACTACCCATATCATCAATATTAATCAAGCAGGACGTAGGGTTTTACCTCCATCGAGAGGGCCCGAACCTGGGTAAAACTTCGTGTCCCTTGCCTCCTGTTACCATCCGGCCTAGACGCACAGCTCGGAACCCCCTACCTGAGATCCTCCTGTTTTGACACCGACATTGGTGCTTTCATTGAGAGTTCCTCTGTGTCGTCGCCGTCAGGCTCGATGGCTCCTACGATCATCAATAGCGATGCAGTCCAGGGTGAGACCTTCCTCCCCGGACTGATCTTCGTCTTCGGCGGCTTCGCACTGTGGGCCAATTCACTTGGCCATCTGGAGCAGATCGAAAGCTATGCCCCTGGCCGTCAGGTCAGATTTGGAAGCTTAAACTACACGGCTGACATTCGCGGGGACTTGATCTTCGACGGATTCGAGCCACTGCCGAGCGCGCCGCACTGTCCCGACGAGCATGAGCTAGCTCTGCTGCCGAACAGTGCCCTGGAGGCCGCATCGGCTTCGACCCTTAATTCGGAGCCAACTGCGCTGATCGAGGATAGGTGGTTGGACGCCGCCTCGGGGGCTGCGATCCCAACGGCGATCGAGCCGAACACCAGCCCCGCACTCTGCGAGACTCGTGACTCCAAGGAGCCGGACTCCTCTCCGGACTCCGAACCCTCTGCGCCCCTCCCAATCGAATCCGATTGGGCACGGATCATGGAGTTTACTGCCGCGGACATCTTTCAGCACTCGCCTTTTGGTGATATTCTGAAGACACTGAAGTCACTCTCTTTATCAGGAGAGCCCTGGCCGGACTACGGTCAGCAAGGTTGGGGTACGGATGATGAAGAAATTCAAAGCCCACCCACCACCCACTTTGTAGCCACTGTCGACGATTTAACCGACATGCTCGACTTCGACTCCGAAGACATCGACGGTATGGACGCCGATGAAGGAGATGATGAAGAACCAGCGCCTACTAGGCCCTGGAAAGCCACCTCGTCATATGACATATACATGGTGGACACCCCAAAAGAAGGAGATGGCGATGGAACAGCGGAGGATGACCCTTCCAAGAAACAGCCTAAGCGTCGGCGTCAGCAGCGCCGCTCAAAATCCCGCCAAAACAAACACGGCGATTCCAGTACGGGAGATAATAATACTCCGAAAAGTGCCGAAGAAAATCCCCTCGAGCAAGATTTAGCACAGGAGGATGAGGAAACCAGCCCTCATGAGAGAGCGGCTGACAGAGAGGTCGTGGACGATAATTATATGCCTCCCTCCGAAGACGAGGCAAGCCTCGACGACGATGAATTCGTCATGCCAGAGGATCCCGTCGAACAAGAGCGTTTTTAACGCAGGCTTATGCCCACGGCAAGAAGCCTCAAGAAAAAACAGCAACAGCTTAAAGCTGATCAAGATTTGCTAGTCGACAGATGGACTGAAGTCCTTGCGGCCGAAGAGCATAAACTCGAACGCCCCTCCAACAGCTACCCAAAGCGCAGGTTGCTACCCCGATTAGAGGAGGAAGCACATGATGCGGCCGACCGACCACCTCGTGGCCGTGACAGAGAGGCCTCTCGGCCCTCCACTCAAGCCGCACCCCGTACCAAGGCACGGGATTATGCTCCGTACTTACGAGATATGTTGGAGGATAAGGCAAGGCAAACAAGATCGATCTATGAATCACGCGGGCGCCCCACGGCTCGAGACGCTAACCGTCACACCGGCCACAAATCCGGCAGAGCCGAACACAGTAGACAAAGCTCATTGGAGCTACGTCGTGACATAGCCCAGTACAGAGGCGCCGCACACCCACTATGCTTCACAGACGAAATAATGGATCATAAAATCCCTGAGGGTTTCAAACCCGTAAACATCGAATCATATGATGGCACAACAGATCCCGCGGTATGGATCGAGGATTATCTCCTTCATATCCACATGGCCCGTGGTGATGATTTCCACGCCATCAAATACCTCCCACTCAAGCTTAAAGGACCAGCTCGGCAGTGGCTTAACAGCCTGCCAACAGGGTCAATCAGTTGTTGGGAGGACCTGGAAGCCGCATTCCTAGACAATTTCCAAGGCACTTATGTGCGACCCCCAGACGCCGATGACCTAAGCCACGTAATTTAGCAGCCAGACGAATCGGCCAGGCAATTCTGGACACGGTTCCTAACAAAGAAAAATCAAATAATCGACTGTCCGGACACAGAGGCCCTAGCAGCCTTCAGGCACAATATCCGTGACGAGTGGCTTGCCCGGCATCTAGGACAGGAAAAGCTGAAATCTATGGCAGCACTCACGACACTCATGACCCGCTTTTGCGCGGGAGAATACAGCTGGCTTGCTCGTAGCAACAATATGGCCAAAAACCCTGGTAATTCGGACACCAGGGACAGCAGTGGCAGGTCGCGTCGCAACAAGCAAAAGCGCCGCATTAACGGCGACAATGCTGAGGATACGACAGTTAATGCCGGATTCAGAGGCTCTAAATCCGGTCAGCGAAAAAAGCCATTGAAAAGGAATCCTAGGGGCCCCTCCAGTTTGGACCGAATACTCGACCGCTTGTGCCAGATACATGGCACCCCCGAAAAGCCGGCCAATCACACCAACAGGGAATGTTGGGTGTTCAAGCAGGCAGGCAAGTTAAATGCCGAAAATGAAGACAAGGGGCTACATAGCAATGACGACGAGGAGCCCCGGCCGCCGAACAACAGTGGACATAAGGGCTTTCCCCCACAAGTGCGGATGGTGAACATGATATACGCAACCCACGTCCCCAAAAGGGAGCGGAAGCGCACATTAAGGGACGTATACACGGTAGAGCCAGTCACCCCAAAGTTCAACCCATGGTCCTCCTTCCCGATCACATTTGACCGAAGGGACCATCCCACTAGCATCCGTCATGGCGGATTCGCTGCATTGGTTCTAGACCCAATTATTGACGGATTTCATCTCACTAGAGTCCTTATGGACGGCGGCAGCAGCCTGAACCTGCTTTACCAGGATACAGTGCAGAAAATGGGCATAGATCCCTCAATGATTAAGCCCACCAAAATGACCTTTAAAGGCGTAATACCAGGTGTAGAAGCCAGCTGTACAGGCTCAGTCACACTTGAAGTGGTCTTCGGATCTCCGGATAAATTCTGAAGCGAGGAGTTAATCTTCGACATAGTCCCATTCCGCAGTGGCTATCATGCACTGCTTGGGCGAACCGCATTCGCCAAGTTCAATGCTGTCCCGCACTATGCATACCTTAAGCTCAAGATGCCAGGCCCTCGAGGAGTAATTACAGTCAATGGAAACACCGAACGCTCCCTCCGAACGGAGGAGCACACGGCGGCCCTTGCACCGGAAGTACAAAGCAGCCTCTCCAGGTAGTTCTCCGGTCCGGCCATTAAACGTCCGGACACCGTCAAGCGCGCCCGGAGTAACCCAAAACAAGACCACATGGCACGTTCCGAGCAGGCGTAGCAATGCGGCCCCAACCCCAGCCCTCGCAACAATGTGACATCAGTGCTTCACGTACATAACTACGTTCTAAAAATACACTGGGTACAGGGGGAGGGGCACCATCACCGCACGCCCGAAACGCGGCTTAAACCGCACCAGGGGCTGCCAATTTTTTAATTTTCTCTTAATTTAAGGACTCCATTCTTTGGAAGGCTTGTTCGGCAGTTCAATTGCCACACAAACGATGCAAGAACCAGGGAGGCAGACAAACCACGCCGCATTACAAAACTCACAGGTGGTCTCTATCACGAGCGGTATACCTGTTTCGCATACTGTTCCGCAGCTTGCCCCTGGAGCAGACATGTTAAATAGTCCAACTTTTCGTTTATAGCATTATTTGTATCGTTCTGCTTTGATCGCAGCTATTTTTATTTTTGCATTACTTTTTCATAAATATATTTTCCTTAACGACATGTTGCACCCGTACAATTTGGTACGGCCAAAATACGGCAGGGGCTTCAGTACCCCTCAATAGGGTGTGAAAAGTCCGAACACTTTCACAAGTGCGGCACCCCGAACTTATAGCATTATATGCATCGGCTCCGAATCATGTCTTGGGTCAATAGTTGGGTTTGCCCGGCTCCTATGTTTTGGTGCCTTACGTTCCGCTATATCGGCTAAGGTAGCACTAGGAGAACCACTGCGATTGTGCCCCAGTTGAGCTGGGCCGAGCACCTCAGTGGAGAAAGCTAAAACTGACTATCATGATGAAGCGAGAGCTGGTCGCTATTCGAGAGGTTTTTTCGAGTCCCTAACGACTTATGCCACTTAGGGCGAGGAGTCGGCTCTGTCCGGCCAAAGGCGTGGATAGCACCCCGAACTCGGTCTTCCGAATACTAGGGGCTTCGCCGAAATTTAAAATTATATAATTCTATGGCTAAGCGAGAGTGTTCAGGCATTATAGTCCGATTGCCTTGTTCGTTGGGCTGAGCGCCTCCCTCGAAGGACCCAAACATGGGAAAAAGAGCGCTCAAGTTTATCCCCGAACACCCCAGCACTAGCGGCACGGGGGCAGAAGCCGACGACACGCCATCTCTCAGAATTGATAAACAGCCACACAGAAGGTAATATTTTAAATTCAAACAGCATTGCTCAGCGCATATGAACAAGTTTTCAGCGCACAGGACAAAAACAAGCAAGTTTTACTCAAAAATTACATCCCTAGAACATTCATCCGCCACAAGGCGGGCACCCTTCAGAACATCCTTATAGTAATTCTCGGGCTTGCGATGCTCTTTCCCCGGCGGTGGCCCGTCCTTCACAAGCTTCTCAGCGTCCAGCTTACCCCAGTGCACCTTAGCACGGGCGAGGGCCCTACGGGCACCTTCATTGCAGACGGAGCGCTTGATGACTTCGAGCCTTGGACATGCCTACACCAGCCACCGCACCAGCCCGAAATAGCTCCCAGGCAGGGCTTCCCCAGGCCACAGCCGAACTAGGAGGCCCTTCATGGCCTGTTCGGCCGCCTTGTGGAGCTCGACCAGTTGCTTCAGCCGGTCGCTTAGGGGCACGGGGTGTCCGGCCTCAGCATACTGAGACCAGAACACCTTCTCCGTCGAGCTGCCCTCCTCAGCTCGATAGAATGCGGCGGCATCGGACACACTCCGAGGAAGATTTGCGAACGCTCCGGGAGAGCTCCGGATTCGGGTAAGTAACAAGTAACTCATGTTTATATGTTTGCTTTGCATAAAGAATGCCTTACCCGCCGCTATCTTCTTCACCTCATCCAACTCCCAGAGGGTCTTCTGGGATTCGATCTTGGCAGACTTGGCATTTTCAATAGCCGCCGCAAGCTCGGATGCTCGCATCTTCGAGTCAAGCTCCAAACTCTCATGTTTCTTCATGAGAACCTGGAGCTCTTGCCGCACCTTGCCAACCTTGGCCTCGTACTTCTCCCGCTCGGTGCGCTCCGCGGCCGCACTCTTCTCGGCCTCGAGCAGCGCTTGCTTAAGGGTCGCCACTTCAGACGTGGCCCCTACAATAGCCATGTTGATCCTGTTATTTTTTGCAATTGCACCCTTTTTATACATATTCCTGTTGGGGAACATAGTAATTTCAAAAATTTCCTACGGACACGCAAGATCATGGTGATGCATAGCAACGAGAGGGGAGAGTGTTGTCTACGTACCCTCGTAGACCGATAGCGGAAGCGTTATAACAACGCGGTTGATGTAGTCATACGTCTTCACGGCCCGACCGATCAAGCACCGAAACTACGGCACCTCCGAGTTCTAGCACACGTTCAGCTCGATGACGATCCCCGGACTCCGATCCAGCAAAGTGTCGGGGAAGAGTTCCGTCAGCACGACGGCGTGATGACGATCTTGATGTTCTACCGTCACAGGGCTTCGCCTAAGCACCGCTACAATATTATCGAGGATTATGGTGGAAGGGGGCACCGCACACGGCTAAGAGAACGATCACGAAGATCAACTTGTGTGTCTAGGGGTGCCCCCTGCCCCCGTATATAAAGGAGCAAGGGGGAGGAGGCCGGCCCTAGGAGGGGCGCGCCAGGGAGTAGGATTCCTACTCCTAGTTGGAGTAGGTTTCCTCCTTTCCTAGTCCAACTAGGATAAGGGGGGAAAGGGGGGAAGAGGGGAAGGAAGGGAGAGAGGGGCCGCGCCCCAAACCCCTTGTCCAATTTGGACTGGGCTTGGGAGGGGCGCGTGCCACCTCCTGGTCCTTTCCACTAAGGCCCATTAAGGCCCATTGCTTCTTCCTCGTATTCCCGTAACTCCCCGGTACCTCCGAAAATACCCGAATCACTCAGAACCTTTCCGATGTCCGAATATAGTCGTCCAATATATCGATCTTTACGTCTCGGCCATTTCGAGACTCCTCGTCATGTCCCCGATCTCATTCGGGACTCCGAACTCCTTCGGTACATAAAAACTTATAAACTCATAATATAACTATCATCGAAACCTTAAGCGTGCGGACCCTACGGGTTCGAGAACAATGTAGACATGACCGAGACATGTCTCCGGTCAATAACCAATAGCGGAACTTGGATGCTCATATTGGCTCCCACATATTCTACGAAGATCTTTATCGGTCAGACTGCATAACAACATACAGTGTTCCCTTTGTCATCGGTATGTTACTTGCCCGAGATTCGATCGTCGGTATCTTAATACCTAGTTCAATCTCGTTACCGGCAAGTCTCTTTACTCGTTCCATAATACATCATCTCACAACTAACCCATTAGTTGCAATGCTTGCAAGGCTTATGTGATGTGCATTACCGAGAGGGCCTAGAGATACCACTCCGTCAATCGGAGTGACAAATCCTAATCTCGAAATACGCCAACCGAACATGTACCTTTGGAGACACCTGTAGAGCTCCTTTATAATCACCTAGTTACGTTGTGACGTTTGGTAGCACACAAAGTGTTCCTCCGGTAAACGGGAGTTGCATAATCTCATAATCATAGGAACATGTATAAGTCATGAAGAAAGCAATAGCAACATACTAAACGATCGGGTGCTAAGCTAATGGAATGGGTCATTCAATCACATCATTCTCCTAATGATGAGATCCCGTTAATCAAATGACAACACATGTCTATGGTTAGGAAACATAACCATCTTCGATCAACGAGCTAGTCAAGTAGAGGCATACTAGTGACGTTTAGTTTGTCTATGTATTCACACAAGTATTATGTTTCCGGTTAATACAATTCTAGCATGAATAATAAACATTTATCATGAAATAAGGAAATAAATAATAACTTTATTATTGCCTCTAGGGCATATTTCCTTCAGTCTCCCACTTGCACTAGAGTCAATAATCTAGTTCACATCGCCATGTGATCTAACATCAATAGTTCACATCTTTATGTGGTTAACACCCATAGTTCACATTGATATGTGACCAACACCCAAAGGGTTTACTAGAGTCAGTAATCTAGTTCACATCGCTATGTGATTAACACCCAAAGAGTACTAAGGTGTGATCATGTTTTGCTTGCGAGATAATTTTAGTCAACGGGTCTGTTATATTCAGATCCGTAAGTATTTTGCAAATTTCTATGTCTACAATGCTTTGCACGGAGCTACTTTAGCTAATTGCTCCCACTTTCAATATGTATCCAGATGAAGACTTAGAGTCATCCGGATTAGTGCCAAAACTTGTATCGACGTAACCCTTTTACGACGAACCTTTTGTCACCTCCATAATCGAGAAACATATCCTTATTCCACTAAGGATAATTTTGACCATTGTCCAGTGATCTACTCCTAGATCACTATTGTACTCCCTTGCTTAACACAGTGTAGGGTATACAATAGATCTGGTACACAGCATGGCATACTTTATAGAACCTATGGCTGAGGCATAGGGAATAACTTTCATTCTCTTTCTATCTTCTGTCGTGGTCGGGCTTTGAGTCTTACTCAATTTCATATCTTGTTACACAGGCAAGAACTCTTTCTTTGACTGTTCCATTTTGAACTACTTCAAAATCTTGTCAAGGTATGTACTCATTGAAAAAACTTATCAAGCGCCTTGATCTATCTCTATAGATCTTGCTGCTCAATATGTAAGCAGCTTCAGCGAGGTCTTTCTTTGAAAAACTCCTTTCAAACACTCCTTTATACTTTGCAGAATAATTCTACATTATTTCCGATCAACAATATGTCATTCACATATACTTATCAGAAATGTTGTAGTGCTCCCACTCACTTTCTTGTAAATACAGGCTTCACCGCAAGTTTGTATAAAACTATATGCTTTGATCAACTCATCAAAGCGTATATTCCAACTCCGAGATGCTTGCACCAGTCCATAGATGGATCGTTGGAGCTTGCACATTTTGTTAACACTTTTCGGATTGACAAAACCTTCTGGTTGCACCATATAAAACTCTTCTTTAAGAAATCCATTAAGGATTGCAGTTTTGTTATCCATTTTCCAGATTTCATAAAATGTGGCAATTGCTAACATGATTCGGACAAACTTTAAGCATCGATACGAGTGAGAAAATCTCATCGTAGTCAACACCTTGAACTTTGTCAAAAACCTTTTTCGACAAGTCTGGCTTTGTAGATAGTAACACTACTATCAGCGTCCGTCTTCCTCTTGAAGATCCATTTAATCTCAATGGCTTGCCGATCATCGGGAAAGTCAACCAAAGTCCATACTTTGTTCTCATACATGGATCCTATCTCAGATTTCATGGCATCAAACCATTTCGCGGAATCTGGGCTCATCATCGCTTCCTCATAGTTCGTAGGTTCATCATGATCTAGTAGCATGACTTCCAGAATAGGATTACCGTACCACTCTGGTGCGGATCTTACTCTGGTTGATCTACGAGGTTCAGTAGTATCTTGTTCTGAAGTTTCATGATCATCATCATTAGCTTCCTCACTAATTCATGTAGGTGTCACAGAAACCGGTTTCTGTGATGTACTACTTTCCAATAAGGGAGCAGGTACAGTTACCTCATCAAGTTCTACTTTCCTCCCACTCACTTCTTTCGAGAGAAACTCCTTCTCTAGAAAGGATCCATTCTTAGCAACGAATGTCTTGCCTTCGGATCTGTGATAGAAGGTGTACCCAACATTTTCTTTTGGGTATCCTATGAAGATGCACTTCTCCGATTTGGGTTTGAGCTTATCAGGTTGAAAATTTTTCACATAAGCATTGCAACCTCAAACTTTAAGAAATGACAGCTTAGGTTTCTTGCTAAACCATAGTTAATACAGTGTCATCTCAACGGATTTAGATGGTGCCCTCTTTAACGTGAATGTAGCTGTCTCTAATGCATAACCCCAAAACGATAGTGCTAGATCGGTAAGAGACATCATAGATCGCACCATATCTAATAAAGTGCGGTTATGACATTCGGACACACCATTATGTTGTGATGTTCCAGGTGGCACGAATTTGTGAAACTATTTCACATTGTTTTAATTGAAGACCAAACTCGTAACTCAAATATTTGTCTCCGCGATTAGATCGTAGAAACCATATTTTCTTTTCATGATGATTTTCCAGTTCACTCTGAAATTCTTTGAACTTTTCAAATGTTTTAGACTTATGTTTCATCAAGTAGATATACCCATATCTGCTCAAATCATCTGTGAAGGTCAGAAAATAACGATACCTGCCGCGAGCCTCAACACTCATCGGATCGCATACATCAGTATGTATTATTTCCAATAAGTCAGTTGCTCGCTCCATTGTTCTGGAGAACGGAGTCTTTAGTCATCTTGCCCATAAGGCATGGTTCTCAAGCATCAAGTGATTCCAAAATTCCATCAGCATGGAGTTTCTTCATGCGCTTTACACCAATATGACTTAAAACGGCAGTGCCACAAATAAGTTGCACTATCATTATTAACTTTGCATCCTTTTGGCTTCAATATTATGAATATGTGTATCACTACAATCGAGATCCAACAAACCATTTTCGTTGGTGTGTTTGACCATAGAAGGTTTTATTCATGTAAACAGAACAACAATTGTTCTCTAACTTAAATGAATAACTGTATTGCAATAAACATGATCAAATCATATACATGCTCAACGCAAACACCAAATAACACTTATTTAGTTTCAACACTAATCCCGAAAGTAAAGGGAGTGTGCGATGATGATCATATCAATCTTGGAACCAATTCCAACACACATCATCACTTCACCCTTAACTAGTCTCTGTTTATTCTGCAACTCCCGTTTCGAGTTACTAATCAGCAACCGAACTAGTATCAAATACTGAGGGGTTGCTATAAACACTAGTAAAGTACACATCAATAACATGTATATCAAATATACTTATGTTCACTTTGCCATCCTTCTTATCCGCCAATCACTTGGGGTAGTTTCGCTTCCAGTGACCAGTCCCTTTGCAGTAGAAGCACTTAGACTCAGGCTTAGGACCAGACTTGGGCTTCTTCACTTGAGCAGCAACTTGCTTGCTGTTCTTCTTGAAGTTCCCCTTTTTTCCTTTGCCCTTTTCTTGAAACTAGTGATCTTGTCAACCATCAACACTTGATGCTCTTTCTTGATTTCTACCTTCATCGATTTCATCATCATGAAAAGCTCGGGAGTCGTTTTCGTCATCCCTTGCATACTATAGTTCATCACGAAGTTCTACTAACTTGGTGATGGTGACTAGAGAATTCTGTCAATCACTACCATATCTGGAAGATTAACTCCCACTTGATTCAAGCGATTGCAGTACCCAGACAATCTGAGCACATGCTCACTAGTTGAGAAATTCTACTCCATCTTTTAGCTATAGAACTTGTTGGAGACTTCATATCTCTCAACTCGGGTATTTGCTTGAAATATTAACTTCAACTCCTGGAACATCTCATATGGTCCATGACGTTCAAAACGTCTTTGAAGTCCCGATTGTAAGCCGTTAAGCATGGTGCACTAAACTATCAAGTAGTCATCATATTGAGCTAGCCAAGTGTTCATAACGTCTGCATCTACTCCTGCAATAGGTCTGTCACCTAGCGGTGCATCAAGGACATAATTCTTCTATGCAGCAATGAGGATAAACCTCAGATCACGGATCCAATCCGCATCATTGCTACTAACATCTTTCAACACAATTTTCTCTAGGAACATATCAAAATAAACACAAGGAAGCAATAACGCGAGCTATTGATCTACAACATGATTTGCAAAATACTACCAGGACTAAGTTCATGATAAATTTAAGTTCAATTAATCATATTACTTAAGAACTCCCACTTAGATAGACATCCCTCTAATCCTCTAAGTGATCACGCGATCCAAATCAACTAAACCATGTCCGATCATCATGTGAGATGGAGTAGTTTCAATGGTGAACATCACTATGTTGATCATATCTACTATATGATTCACGCTCGACCTTTCGGTCTCCGTGTTCCGAGGCCATATCTGTATATGCTTGGCACGTCAAGTATAACCTGAATATTCCGCGTGTGCAACTGTTTTGCACCCGTTGTATTTGAACGTAGAGCCTATCACACCCGATCATCACGTGGTGTCTCAGCACGAAGAACTTTCGCAATGGTGCATACTCAGGGAGAACACTTCTTGATAATTAGTGAGAGATCATCTTTAAAATGCTACCGTCAAACAAAGCAAAAATAAGATGTATAAAAGATAAACATCATATGCAATCAGAATATGTGACATGATATGGCCATCATGATCTTGTGCCTTTGATTTCCATCTCCAAAGTACTGTCATGATCTCTATCGTCACCGGTATGACACCATGATCTCCATCATCTTGATCTATATCAATGTGTCGTCACGTGGTCGTCTCGCCAACAATTGCTCTTGCAACTATTGCTATCGCATAGCGATAAAGTAAAGCAATTATTTTGCGCTTGCATCTTATGCAATAGAGAGACAACCATAAGGATTTTGCCAGTTGCCGATAACTTCAACAAAACATGATCATCTCATACAACAACTTATATCTCATCACGTCTTGACCATATCACATCACTACATGCCCTGCAAAAACAAGTTAGACGTCCTCTACTTTGTTGTTGCAAGTTTTACGTGGCTGCTACGGGCTTAGCAAGAACCAATCTTACCTACGCATCAAAACCACAACGATAGTTTGTCAAGTTGGTGCTGTTTTAACCTTCGCAAGGACCGGGCGTAGCCACACTCGGTTCAACTAAAGTTGGAGAAACTGACACCCGCCAGCCACCTGTGTGCAAAGCACGTTGGTAGAACCAGTTTCGCGTAAGCGTATGCGTAATGTTAGTCCGGGCCGCTTCATCCAACAATACCGCCGAACCAAAGTATGACATGCTGGTAAGCAGTATGACTTATATCGCCCACAACTCACTTGTGTTCTACTCGTGCATATAACATCAACACATAAAACCTAGGCTCAGATGCCACTGTTGGGGAACGTAGTAATTTCAAAAATTTCCTACGCACACGCAAGATCATGGTGATGCATAGGAACGAGAGGGGAGAGTGTTGTCTACGTACCCTCGTAGACCGATAGCGGAAGCGTTATGACAACGCAGTTGATGTAGTCGTACGTCTTCATGGCCCGATCGATCAAGCACCGAAACTACGGCACCTCCGAGTTCTATCACATGTTCAGCTCGATGACGATCCCCGGACTCTGATCCAGCAAAGTGTCGGGGAAGAGTTCCGTCAGCATGACGGCGTGGTGACGATCTTGATGTTCTACCGTCGGAGGGCTTCGCCTAAGCACCGCTACAATATTATCGAGGATTATGGTGGAAGGGGGCACCGCACACGGCTAAGAGAATGATCACGAAGATCAACTTGTGTGTCTAGGGGTGCCCCCCTTCCCCCGTATATAAAGGAGCAAGGGGGAGGAGGCCGGCCCTAGGAGGGGCGCGCCAGGGAGTAGAATTCCTACTCCTAGTTGGAGTAGGTTTCTTCCTTTCCTAGTCCAACTAGGATAAGGGGGGGAACGGGGGAAGAGGGGAAGGAAGGGAGAGAGGGGCCGCGCCCCAAACCCCTTGTCCAATTCGGACTGGGCTTGGGAGGGGCGCGCGCCACCTCCTGGTCCTTTCCACTAAGGCCCATTAAGGCCCATTGCTTCTTCCTCGTATTCCCGTAACTCCCCGGTACCTCCGAAAATACCCGAATCACTCGGAACCTTTCCGATGTCCGAATATAGTCGTCCAATATATCGATCTTTACGTCTCGGCCATTTCGAGACTCCTCGTCATGTCCCCGATCTCATTCGGGACTCCGAACTCCTTCGGTACATCAAAACTTATAAACTCATAATATAACTATCATCGAAACCTTAAGCGTGCGGACCCTACGGGTTCGAGAACAATGTAGACAAGGCCGAGACATGTCTCCGGTCAATAACCAATAGCGGAACCTGGATGCTCATATTGGCTCCCACATATTCTACGAAGATCTTTATCGGTCAGACTGCATAACAACATACGGTGTTCCCTTTGTCATCGGTATGTTACTTGCCCGACATTCGATCGTCGGTATCTTAATACCTAGTTCAATCTCGTTACCGACAAGTCTCTTTACTCTTTCCATAATACATCATATCAAAACTAACCCATTAGTTGCAATGCTTGCAAGGCTTATGTGATGTGCATTACCGAGAGGGCCCAGAGATACCTCTCCGACAATTGGAGTGACAAATCCTAATCTCGAAATACGCCAACCGAACATGTACCTTTGGAAACACCTATAGAGCTCCTTTATAATCACCCAGTTACGTTGTGACGTTTGGTAGCACACAAAGTGTTCCTCCGGCAAACGGGAGTTGCATAATCTCATAGTCATAGGAACATGTATAAGTCATGAAGAAAGCAATAGCAACATACTAAACGATCGGGTGCTAAGCTAATGGAATGGGTCATGTCAATCACATCATTCTCCTAATGATGTGATCCCATTAATCAAATGACAACACATGTCTATGGTTAGGAAACATAACCATCTTCGATCAACGAGCTAGTCAAGTAGAGGCATACTAGTGACGTTTAGTTTGTCTATGTATTCACACAAGTATTATGTTTCCGGTTAATGCAATTCTAGCATGAATAATAAACATTTATCATGAAATAAGGAAATAAATAATAACTTTATTATTGCCTCTAGGGCATATTTCCTTCAATTCAAACAAGGTATTTCTTACCTTCCTTCTCCTCGAGCTGCTTCTTGGCACGCCCGAGCTCTTGCTCGGACTTCTTGAGGCTCTGCTTCAGCGCGTCCACTTCCGCAGTCAGTGCGGCGGACGCCAGCAGAGAAGCCTGCATACGCATATTGACTACTTTGTTAGACTCCTGCGAATTTTTGATCCTCTATTCGGCTTTTCTTCGCGAATGCCCAACAGAGCATCAGGGGCTACTGTCTATGCGGTAATATTATTTACACATTATTTACTTACCTCAAAGCCTGTCAAAAGGCTAGTACAAGCTTCAGTCAGTCCACTCTTGGTGGACTGAACCTTCTGGACCACCGCACTCATAATAGCGCGGTGCTCCTCGTCGATGGAGGCGCCTTGGAGCACCTCCAACATATTGTCTGGCGCCTCCGGTTGGACGGGGGCCACCGGCGCGGTGGGCTTGCTCCTCTTGGAAGGAGGCCCCCCGCCGGACTCTGGAACCTTTGAAGGTTCCGGAGTGGTGTCCGGCTTGGAGCCGGACTTGGAGCCCTGGGGGGATTCATCCCCTTTACTCCTGGAGTCTGGGAGGTCGCCTTGCGGCGCCTCCAGGACCACCTCCTCCCGGCTTGGGACCTGTCAGGACAACACTTCGGTGTCGTCCGTAGGGCGGGGGGAGGAAGCCGTCGGAAGCGAGTTCACATCCGACGAATCCAGTGAGCCGCTCGACGACGCGTCGAGCCGGTCTTTGGGTGGGCTGCATAAACATATTTCGGCGTAAGGGAAAGCTGTGCAATAAACGAATGCTATGAATTACTCCGGTATCCGAATACTTACGATTTTGCCAGGGGCTTGGCCCTGGGCTGCCACTCCTCTTTGCCGTCGTCGGCATCTGTGGAGTAGTCCGGAGGAAGGGTTTTCCCCTTCTTGGACCCTGTGGCCTCCCAGAGAAGGCGGCCTTCCTTTTCTTCTCTCCTCCCGCTGGAGGGGGAGAGGTCTCTTCTTCTTCCTCCTCGTCTTCACGAGAGGAATGTGCCTCGGAACCGCCGGATGATGGATCCGACGCCTCCTGGCGCCGGGCACTCTTTCGAGTCCCCGCGGCCTTTTTTGCGGCCTTCTTCTCCGGCACCACATAGGGTGCCGGAGCCAGCAGCTTCGCCAAGAGAGCGTCCGCTGGGCCTTCGGGCAAAGGAGCCGGACAGTTGATCTGTCCTGACGTCACCAGCCAATCCTGTCAAAGGTAAGGGAGATTAGATCCCGCATGGAGTCAAACTATGAAAAACGGATATCCTGTAAAAGAAAAAAAAGCTTACCACGAGAGCATCACGCTGCGCGCTGAATCCGCGATCCTCGGTAGCGGATGCAGGAGCCTCGGCGCCTTTGAAAAGCACCTTCCAGGCATCTTCGTACGTCGTGTCAAAGAGCCTGCTTAGAGTCTGGTGCCGCGCCGGGTCGAACTCCCACAGGTTGAAAGCCCGTTGTTGACACGGGAGGATCAGGCGGATGAGCATTACCTGGATTACGTGGACAAGTTTGAGCTTCTTGTCTACCAGGGTTTGGATGCATGTTTGGAGTCCGGTCAGCTCTCCTTTCTTGCCCCACGACAGGCCCGTCTCCTTCTAGGAGGTGAGCCGCGTAGGGGGTCCGGATCGAAACTCGGGGGGTGCGACCCATTCGGGGTCGCGTGGCTCGGTGATGTAAAACCACCCCGATTGCCACCCCTTCAGGGTCTCCACAAAGGAGCCCTCGAGCCATAGGACGTTGGCCATCTTGCCAACCATGGCGCCGCCGCACTCCGCCTGGTTGCCGCGCACCACCTTCGGCTTGACGTTGAAAGTCTTGAGCCATAGGCCGAAATGGGGGCGGATGCAGAGGAAAGCCTCGCACACGACGATAAACGCCGAGATGTTGAGGACGAAGTTCGGGGCCAGATCGTGGAAATCCAGGCCGTAGTAGAACATGAGCCCCCAGACAAATGGGTGAAGAGGGAAGCCCAATCCGCGAAGGAAATGGGGGAGGAACACCACCCTCTCATCGGGCCTAGGGGTGGGGATGAGCTCCCCCTTTTCAGGAAGCCGATACGCAATGTCGTTAGACAGGTATCCGGCCTTCCTCAGCTTTTTGATATGTCCCTCCATGACGGAGGAGACCATCCACTTGCCTCCTGCTCCGGACATGACTGGAGAAGGTTGAGGTTTGAGTGCGGACTGGGGCGCTGGAGCTCGAGTGCACAAGAATGGATAGGCAAAGGAGGAAGAAGGTGTAGGTGGAAAGCTGGATCCTTATCCCCTTATATGGGTGGACACAACTACATGTCCCCACCAGCCTGGTAAAACTCGCTTATCTCCAAGCGCCGTAATCAATGGTGCGGTTGGGTTACCCACGCCCGTATTGATGAGAATCCCGGAATAAGGGGACACGATCTCTGCTTTGACAAGACGTGCCAAGGAAACCGCCTCGCATAACGCGCTGAGGTGGGATAATGAAACGACTCGGATAAAGGCTTGGCCGTGGTGTGTCACGCTACGGAATACGTCAGCAGATTAGATTTGTGTAAATATTACTCTCTCTATGGCAATATGTGGAAACTTATTTTGCAGAGCCGGACACTATCTTTGTGTTCAAAATCTTCTATCAAGTACTTGGAGGAGGAACCCGCCTTGCAATGCCGAAGACAAACTGCGCGCCGGACTCGTCGTCATTGAAGCCTGGTTCAGGGGCTACTGAGGGAGTCCTGGATTAGGGGGTGTCCGGATGGCCGGACTATACCTTCAGCTGGACTCTTGGACTATGAAGATACAAGATTCAAGATTTCGTCCCGTGTCCGGATAGGACTTTCCTTGGCATGGAAGGCAAGCTTGGCGATACGGATATACAGATCTCCTACCATTGTAACCGACTTTGTGTAACCCTAACCCTCTCCGGTGTCTATATAAACCGAAGGGTTTTAGTCCGTAGGACAACATACACATAAACGATCATACCATAGGCTAGCTTCTAGGGTTTAGCCTCTCCGATCTCATGGTAGATCTACTCTTGTACTACCCATATCATCAATATTAATCAAGCAGGACGTAGGGTTTTACCTCCATCGAGAGGGCCCGAACCTGGGTATAACTTCGTGTCCCTTGCCTCCTATTACCATCCGGCCTAGACGCACAGTTTGGGACCCCCTACCCGAGATCCGCCGGTTTTGACACCGACAGTGGTTTAAGCATCACGCGCTACTGCTAAGTTTGCACCAGTAGCGAGCTTTCCATAGCCGCGTTGCTACTATTTAGCAGCAGCGCCTCTTTTTATGCCGCGCTGCTACTATGATTCTGTGTATAAGGTTTTCCCTAGTAGTGAAGGTATATCAAAACCAATTTTAATTAACAATGATTTGTAATTTAGTAGTGAGCGCAAAGTAACATATATCATGTAATGACGAAGTCTAACTCTCTTCCTATGCATCGGCATGTCATAAAAGAACAATTCATGCACACATAGTAAACGCCAATGCATAGTATAAACAGTTTCTTGCAATTCTATCGTGTGGGAAACATAGAGAGGTGGAGATATAGTTCCTCTCTCATGATAATTGCAAGTAGGAGCATAAAGCACATGCATATTATATCTATCAAAATCATCATGTGTAGTAGTAAAACGCAACCCATCAATATAATCCTTAACAAGAGCAAACTTCTCCGATATAGTGTAGTCGGGAGAATTCAAAAAGATAATAGGACTATCATGCATGGGTGCAATAGCAACAATTTCGTGTTTAACATAAGGAACTATGCAAGTTCATCTCCATAAGAATAATTCATATTGGCATCTTGGCCACAAGCATAGCAAGCATCATCGAAAAGGGATATTTCAAGAGAATCAACGAGATCATAACAATCATCATAGCAATCATCCTTCGGTAAGCAGAAAGGGAAATTAAACAATGTATGATTTGAAGAGTTACTCTCATTAGAAGGTGGGCACGGATAGCTAATCCGCTCTTCCTCCTTTTGTTCTTTGCTCTCCTCATCATCTTTTTCATCCAATGAGCTCATAGTTTCATCAATTTCTTCTTCCATAGACTCCTGCAAAATATTAGTCTCTTCTTGGACAGCGGAGGAGACCTCGATATATGGTTTAACATAGGCATTAGAAGCATAATTCTCATAACAATATTCAGGTATGGAAAAAAATTCAGATTTGTAAAGAGTAGCATCATACTTTTCAATCAAAGAAGCAATTTCATAAGCACCTTTAAAAGCAACAAATTCTTCAATTTGTGGAACATCATAGTAATTATAAACACCCTTAGCATAAGAAGATATGATTCCATTATCACTAAACAAACATTGGTAGGGAAGGTGTTTCTTAGGGTCTTCAGAACAACAAGTAATATCATATATTTCGCACAAATTCCAAGCATAGCATTGCAAATGATGAATTTGATCTAGTAAATGTTTCCCTTTTTTATATATGTGGTGTCTCACATAACAAGCATGCTCATCTAAAGATTTGCCCTCAACTAAGCTAGTTGGGGTTTCAGCACGAGCATATAGGGATCGAAGATGATCCAAGTAATAAGCTTCAGGAGTGTGATAGATTTTGAGTGGTTCTTCAACCATTGGTTCAGTTGGTACAACTAATTTTTTTGGTATTTTGTGTTTCCTACCGATAACTAAAGATACAAAACAACTAAGAACAGCAAATAAAAATTACTTAGTGATAAAGCAAACAAGCACACACGAGAATATTCACCCCACGCTATGACTCCCCGGCAACGGCGCCAGAAAAAGGTCTTGATAACCCACAAGTATAGGGGATCAATTGTAGCCTCTTTCGATAAGTAAGAGTATCGAACCCAACGTGGAGCTAAAGGTAGAACAAATATTCCCTCAAGTTCTATCGACCACCGATACAACTCTACGCACGCTTAACGTTCGCTTTACCTACAACAAGTATAAAACTAGAAGTATTATGTAGGTGTTTTTGGATAGGTTTGCAAGATAATAAAGATCATGTAAATAAAAATTAGGGGCTGTTTAGATAAAGACACAACTAAGTTAGTTTTAATAAAGAGCTTTTTGTTACGAGAAAGTTATTTGTCCCTAGGCAATCGATAACTAGACCGGTAATCATTATTGCAATTTTATTTGAGGGAGAGGCATAAGCTAACACACTTTCTCTACTTGGATCATATGCACTTATGATTGGAACTCTAGCAAGCATCCGCAACTACTAAAGATCATTAAGGTAAAACCCAACCATAGCATTAAAGTATCAAGTCCTCTTTATCCCATACGCAAACAACCTACTTACTCGGGTCTGTGCTTTTGTCACTCACGTCACCTACCATAAGCAAATCATGAACATATTGCAAACCCTACAGCGGGAATCCCTCATGCTTGCACGACACGAAGAGCACCATAGGACAACACCAATAATAAAACATGCAACTCAAACCAATCACGATCATCAATTAACCCATAGGACAAAACAAATCTACTCAAACATCATAGGATAGCCATACATCATTGGGAATAATATATAGCGTTGAGCACCATGTTTAAGTAGAGATTACAGCGGGTAAAAGAGGGGTTACACCGCTGCATAGAGGGGGGAAGAGTTGGTGATGATGGCGGTGAAGTTGTTGGTGAAGATTGTGGTGATGATGATGGCCCGCGGTGGTACTCCGGCACCACCGGAAGCGAGGGGGAGAGAGCCCCCCTCCTTCTTCCTCTTCCTTGACCTCCTCCCTAGATGGGAGAAGGGTTTCCCCTCTGGTCCTTGGTCTCCATGGCGTGGGAGGGGCAAGAGCCCCTCTGAGATTGGATTTGTCTCCCTGTCTCTCTTTGTTTCTGCGTTCCCTGATTCTGCCCTTTCACCATTTCTTATATATCCGGAGATCCGTAACTCCGATTGGATTGAAACCTTCACTCCGATTTTTTCTGAAAATTAGCTTTCTTGCGGCCGAAGAAGAGCATTAACCGCCTTACGGGGGGCCCATGAGGGTCAGGGGCGCGCCCAGGGGGTGGGGCGCCCCCTGCCTCGTGGCTCCCTCAGGCATCGTCTCGCGTTGATTTTCTTCCCATATTTCACATATATTCCAAAAATAATCTCCGTCCGTTTTTATCCCGTTTGGACTTCGTTTGATATGGATTTTTTGCGAGACAAGAAAACATGCAACAAACAGGAATTGGCACTGAGCACTGGATCAATATGTTAGTCTCCAAAAATAGTATAAAAAGTTGCCAAAAGTATATGAAAGTTGTAGAATATTGGCATGGAACAATCAAAAATTATAGATATGACGGAGACGTATCACTTGGCGATCAAATATGTAGATTCCTTTCTTTGTAACCGATCCTGTGTAACCCTAGATCCTCTCGGTGTCTATATAAACCAGAGGACTTAGTCTAGAGAGAGATATATTCATTACCATAACCATACAAGCTAGACCTCTAGGGTTTAGCCATTATGATCTCGTGGTAGATCAACTCTTGTAATACTCATTCATCAAGATCAATCAAGCAGGACGTATGGTATTACCTCCATAGAGAGGGCCTGAACGTGGGTAAAAACATCATGTCCCCTGTCTCCTGTTACCATCGACCTTCGACGCACAGTTCAGGATCCCCTACCCGAGATCCACCGGTTTTGACACCGACATTGGTGCTTTCATTGAGAGTTCCACTGTCCCGTCCTCAAAAGGTTCGATGGCCCCTTCAATCATCAACAATGACGTTGTCCAAGGAGAAACCTTCTTCCGTGGACAGATTTTCATGCTCGGCGGCTTCGCACTGCGGGCCAACTCGTTTGGCCATCTGGAGCAGATTGATAGCTACGCCCCTAGCCATCAGGTCAGATTTGGGAGCTTGAACTACATCGTGTACATCCATGGAGATTTGATCTTCGCTGGATTCGAGACCACGGCAATCGCTCCTGGTCACCTCGATGAACATGACCTAAATCTGTCATTGGACCACATTGAGGAGATAGCTCCTGTAACTACTCCGGCCTTAGACCCAGAGCATACGGCGCCATCTAAGAACTGGAGGTTCAACCCCACCACGGAGGCCACAGATTCCCCGGAGTTGGAGCCGCACATGGACTTAAACTCACACAATATTTGTGTCACCAGAACCCCGGACTCGTCTCTGTGTGTAAGTTCCGAACCATGTGAGTCCGCGGATGCCGAACTTGATCGTTTATCAATCTTCAAATTCAGCGCCGCAGACATCTTCCAGCACTCGCCCTTGGGCGACATGCTAAAATCATTAAAGAACCTGTCCTTGGCGGAGGGCTCACAGTAGAACTATATCCGGTTCGAACTAGGGGCTGATGATGGAGAATTTTTCTTCCCACCCGCCACCCACTCCATAGCCACTGTCGAGGACTTAACCGACATGCTCAATTACGGCTCCAGAGATCTCGATGGTCTAGACAACGATGCTGATGAGGAGCAGGGCCAAAACCTGCCGTTTACCGGACATTGGACGGTCACTTCTTCATACGACGTATACATGGTGGATACACCTAAAGAAACTAACGACGATGACAAAGAAGATCCAGTCAAGGATAAACCTCCTAAGACACAGCCTAGACGCCGGCGTCAGCGGCGTCGCTCTTAGTCACGTCGTGCAAAAGACAGCAATGCCGGCACCGGAGAACACAACACCCCAGACGATGTCGGAGACAACGAAGACCCTGTTGAGGCAACGTCCGAACAGGATGAACGGGAAGACGGACACGATATCCCTGATGAACAGGCCATACACGAAGACTCGGAGGACAGTAATTATCTTCCACTCTCCGAGGATGAGGAGAGCCTTGGCGACGAAGATTTCATCATGCCTGAGGAACCTCTCGAGTAGGAGCAGTTTAAACGCCATCTATTGGCCACTGCAAGGAGCCTGAAAAAGAAGCAGTAGCAGCTCCAAGCTGACCAAGACCTGCTCAACGATAGATGGACAGACATCCTAATAGCCGAAGAATACAGCCTGAAGTGCACAACCAAGGGTTACCCGAAGCGCAGATTGCTACCTCAGTTCGATGAGTAGGCGTCGGAACCTATACCACACGGTCAGGACAATGCGGTTAACCGACCACCATGCAGTCAGGATAAAGCGACAGCTCAAGCCAAACAGCAGCCCGCCTCAACCCAAAGAAAAAATAGAGATAAAACAGCTCAGGATCATACATACGACCCTCGGCAAGACCTGGACAGTAGAGCAGAACATACTAGATCGATCTACGGATCGTGAGGACATGCCTCGACGCGCAACGACGGCTACCTATTCGGACGTGACAAGTCTAGTCACGACCGGGCCGAAAACCGCAGACGGACTCCATATAAGCTACGTCGCGACGTGGCCCGATATAGAGGCGCCGCACACCCACTCTGCTTCACTGACGAAGTAATGGAGCATGAATTCCCGGAAGGGTTTAGACCCGTGAATATCGAATCATACGACGGAACAACAGATCCCACGGTGTGGATTGTGGATTTCCTTATCCATATCCACATGGCCCGCAGAGACGACCTTCATGCCATCAAATACCTCCCATTAAAACTCAAAGGGCCAGCTCAGCACTGGTTAAGCACTCTGCCTGAAAACTCAATTGGCAGCTGGGAAGAGTTGGAAGATGCCTTCCGCGATAACTTTCAAGGTACATATGTTCGTCCACCGGATGCCGATGACCTAAGTCACATTGTCCAGCAGCCCGGAGAGTCCGCCAGAAAGCTCTGGACTAGGTTTTTAGTTAAAAAGAACCAAATTGTTGACTGTCCGGACGTGGAAGCCCTCGCGGCTTTCAAACACAGCGTCTGGGACAAGTGGCTTGCCCGCCACCTCGGTCAGGAAAAACCAAAGTTTATGTCAGCCCTTACCGCTCTGATGACCCTCTTTTGCGCGGGAGAAGACAGCTCGCTCGCCCGTAGAAGGAATAGCGCCAGCGATCCGGGCACCTCCGAAGTGCGGGACGGTAATGGAAAGCCATGACGTAATAAAAACAAACATCGCAATAGTAATAAGGGCACACAGGACACAACGGTCAACGCTGGATTCAATGGCCCCAAACCAGGCCAACGGAAAAAGCCATTTACGGCAAACAAAGACGGACCATCCAATTTAGACAAAATATCGGATAGGCCCTGCCAGATCCATGGCCACCCCAATAAACCAGCTAATCACACCAACATAAGTTGTTGGGTCTTCAAACAGGCCGACAAGTTAAATGCCGAACACAACGGGAAGAGGCCGCCCGGCGATAGCGATGACGAACAGGATCACAAACCGAGCAACGGGGCTTAGAAGCAGTTTCCCCCGACGCAAAAATAGTAAACATGGTATACGTGACACACACCCCTAGAGGTGAGCGCACGGAACTCTCCCTGCGTACAGGAGATCATACTACAGCTACCTCAGCCGAACAAAGCAGCGACCTTGTCACGCCGCATACCATGTCGGCCATCATGCCGCCGGTCTCCATTCAACATGACCGATCAATGTCCATATTGGACTAGCAATTCAGCTTCCGCCGTTCGCCTAATATGCCTTCTAAGTGGGTACCATGCATACACAATTATGCACTTGAAATACCCTGGGCATCAGTGGAAGCACAATGAGCGTGGGCCTGCAAACCCCTATAACCCTACTTTTCTAACTGCCCTTTTCCTTTTTTCCCTCTATAGGTAGCTCAAGGGCCGGTCACCCCGAGGACTCTACCAGAGTTCGGGTTCGTACAATCACCCAAGGGCTATTACTGTCAAGGAATCCCTTAACCGAGAACAGGCGGCGTAGACGTGCGGCAGGAGGTCCAAAATAACTTTTTGTAGACCGCGCTCTCTATTCCGAGCCTGTAAAGTGCCTTTTTCCTCAGCCTTCGACCCATGGCATATCAAATAGCCAGAGTCGCGGCTATGTTATCTATATAATAATTGGCATAGCACTCAGCTCCCAGTAAAAGTAACCGGTGTCCAGTATTGACTTTCTCCTAATCGATCCGAATTTGTGCTCCTATGGTTATTTTACACACACACCTCGGCATAACCCGCCAGGGGCTCGGTATGGGAACAAATGAGTTGCCGGCAAGTCCGAAAAGCTTTATAGCGCACTTCGGCGTCGTGAGTTTGGCCTTATATGCATCAGCTCCGAATCATGTCTTGGGTCAATAGTTGGGTTGCCCGGCTCCTGTGCTTGCTACCCTATGTTCCGCTCTATCGGCTAGGGTAGTAAAGGAAAACTAATGCGATTGTGCTTCCGGTTTATCTGGTCAAGCACCTCAGTAGAGAAAGCCAAAAACTGACTGTCATGATGCGGCGAGAACTGGTCAACCACTCGATGACTTATCGGAATCTTTAGCGATTCTCTCCATGTCATACGAAGGATCTTTTTCATATCATTTTTTGCAACGCATCTTATTAAAAATAAGCCGCTTATATACAAGGGGCTATATCGTAGACCCACCATAAAACTCCTATGGCTAAGTGAAAGTGTTAATGCCCTATAGTCTGATTGCCTGGTTCGCCGCATTGTCACCTACTTCATTGACCAAGATGTTGGGTCAAGAGTGATCAAATGCTTTTACGAACAACCCCGTACTTCCTACGAGGGGGCTGAAGCCGACGACTACAAAACTTTCAGATTATATAAAAACGGCCGCACGGGAGGAACAAAAGATTTCGAGCAAAACATAAAAATAGATTAAATATAAATTTATCTTTTACAATTCCCATACACCTCACTCGAATATTATGTCTTTTGAGCATTGACCCTGTATCAAGCGGGCAGCCTCTAAGACGTCCTCAAAATAATGCTTCGGTGTGTGATGGTCCTTGCCCTTGGGTGGACTCTTCACTGCAACATCGATGGCCTTCATCTTCCCCCAGTATGTCTTGACACGGGCAAATGCCATCCGTGCACCCTCAATGCACACCAACCGCTTAACAGCGTCGATATGTGGCACCGCATCAACAAGCCGCCGCACCAAGCCGAAGTAGCTATTCGGAATAGGCTCAGTCGGCCACACCGGATTATGACGTTCTTCATGGCAGCGCCGAATATCCTATGAAGCTCGGCCCATTGGGACATCTGTTCATTCAGCAACAGAGGGCGTTTTGATGCACTAAACTGCGACCAGAAAAGCTTCTCCGTTGCATATCCCTCTTGCGCCTGGTAAAATTGCGCCGCATCGGAAGAACTCTTTGGCTGGTCCAAAAACATGTCTGGAGAGCTCCAGACTTGGTTAAGCTGAGAATAATTCGGATCGCCTAACTTAATCTGTAATAAAAAGGGCTTATCAGCCGCAATCTCCCGGGCTTGCCGGATCTCCTCACGGGCCGCTCTAGATTCGGACCGCGCTTCTTATACCTCTTGCAAGGCCTTGTCAAGATCATCCGTTTTGGCTTTATTCGCCTTCTCAAGGAATTCACAACAGCTAGTAGCATTCTTTAGTTCGAGCGCCAAGGTTGGAAAAAGCGGTAGGCGTAAGCGAGGCGGTTCGCCTTCGCCTAGTGCCTAGGCGGTGCTTAAGCGCCCTAGGCGTAGCCTAGGCAATTTTTTTTACTATTAGGTTGTATATGTGGTTATTATATGTGTACTTTATTAATTTAGGGCATATAAGAATGTTAACTACCAGCTACTACAATTGAAATATGGCCCTTCTGGCATATCAGTGCAATATGGCATGATTTCTCGATTAGGTAGACAATTTCTTACTTGCTCTGCCTAGACTTCTGCTTATGCCCTAGGCGAGGCGTTTGGCCATTGCCTAGCGCCTAGGCGTGCCTAAGCGCCTCCTAGGCACTGCCTTTTGCAACAGAGAGCGCCATCACGGATATTTACCCCGCGTCTTGGTGCCGAGCAGCTCGTTCGGCCTTTAACTCAGCCGATGCCTTTTCGGCCCCCGCATTACTAAACCGGGCCTGCTCCTTAGCTTGGGCCAGCTCCGCCCGAAGAATCTCAATGGCGGCGGCACCATCTGCAGCCATATATATCCCAGTATGCAATTTTCAGCGTCACGCTTATATTGCAGACACGTATGTATAAGGACTGCTCCGAATACATACCTTGCGACTCGTCAAGATGCCTATTGATTAATGCAATGTCATCCCCTGCCACATCAAGCTTCCGCTGCAGCTCGACAATATTCATAGTCCGGGCAGTCGTCGGGGGAGAAACAGCTTGTGTTCCAATTAATAAGGTTAGTCCCCGGGCCTTTCTTTTGATCCTCTGATTGCCTCCCTCGGGAAGCCAATCAGAGTCTCAGGGGCTACTATCTATACACAGGTGTATTTCGTGAATAGAACACAACTGAACGTATTATAGTACAAACCTCGAAACCTCTTAGTAGGCCCACAAAAGCCACATTCAATCTGTGCTTCACGGACAGGACCTTTTCAACCACCGTGCCCATCAAGGTACGATGTTCCTCTGAGACGGACGCCTGCTGCAGCATGTTAGTCAGTATATCCGGCGACTCTGGATCTTCGAAGGCTGCTGTAGGAGTACGGCCACCCTTTGAAGGGATCCGTTTATTCATATCCGGCTGTAGACCGGATTGTTCGGGGACTTCATTACTGGTCCCCGGACCCTGGGCCACCGAAGTATCACCTTCGGGTAATATCTTCATCGTCCCTCGCACCGCCTGTTGGTCAGGGGAGACCCTCCGTGACGACACCTCGAAGTCATCCGCCCTATGGGGCAGAGAGGCCGGTGGAGGCATCTTGCTTTCCATCATCTCTGGAAGAAGGTCCCCCGAGGAAGAGGATTGTTGAAGAACACTGTGTGCCAAACTGCAAAAAATATATATTCTAGGCATCACAAGAAAAAGAATGGGACAAGTCTAAAACATCCTTGTTTACTTACGATTTTGCCTGAGGCTTGTCCTCATCATGAGACTGCGCGTCGATGTCCTCCAAGTCTGAGCCGCCCGACAGAGGCATCTTGCCTCGCTTAGAAGCCTTTTCCTCCCAATCTTCGGAGGCGGCCCTTTTCTTTCCATGGGGGGAAGAGGCGTTGACCTCCCCCTCATTTTTGTCTTCGGACAATGGGATCTTGATTCCTCCGGACACAATCTCTAATGCACCTTCGGGATGCAGGCCATCTTTGGTCCTCTCTGCCTTGCCCCCCTTTGCAGGCATCTGGTGTGGAACCAGGGCCAGCATCCTTGTTAAAACATGATTCACTGGGCCTTCGGGCAGGGGGGGCGAACACATGATTAGTTCCGCTTTCTTTATCCAGCCCTGGAAGAAGATAGTTTGCTCAGTACCATATTACAGTATGCGTAACTACAAAGTGTTTGGAAGACAAGTGCTTACCGAGGTATCCAGACGGTGGCAGTCAAGGCCAGCGTCCTCAGTAGTGTCCGGCCAATGTTTTCGCTTCCCGAAAAACAGCTTCCACATCCCTTCGTGCGTAGTGCCGAAGAAGTGTTGGAGGGTTCGTGGTCCTTCTGGATTAAGCTCCCACATGCAGCGAGACCTGCGCTGGCATGGCAGGAGTCGGCGAACTAGCATCACTTGTGAAAGTGCGTTATATCGACTAGAGGGGGGTGAACAGGCAATTTTTATGAAAGTCTTCAAAACGTGGGAGTTATGAAGACAAACGAAGAAGATTATGCCTATTACTATGCAGCGGAAGTTAGATTACACTAGGCCAGCCATGGTCAAGTATTCAATGAAGTGAAAGCGCAATGACAAACAGGTGCAGTGTAATAAGGATCAGGTGGGAAGAAGTTATGAAGCCAAACAGATCATACATTCACGTTGTGAAGACAAAAGATAGAGCAAGCAAGCAATGGCTTCACAATGAGTAACAGTAAGAAAAAGGAAGTGAAGATGAAACCAGTGACTCGTTGAAGACAATGATGTGTTGGACCAGTTCCAGTTGCTGTGACAACTGTACGTCTGGTTGGAGCGGCTAGGTATTTAAACCTTAGGACACACAGTCCTGGACACCCAGTCCTGAACACGCAGCTCAGGACACCAAGTCCTCACCGTATTCTCTTGAGCTAAGGTCACATAGTCCTCGCCCAATCACTCTGGTAAGTCTTCAAGGTAGACTCCCAAACCTTCACAGACTTCGTTCACTGGCAATCCACAATGTCTCTTGGATGCTCTGAACGCGACGCCTAACCGTCTGGAGGATTCACAGTCCCCAAGTGTAATAAGTCTTCAGATCACACAGACAAGAAGACTTAAGTGATGCCCAATGTTCTCTGGCTCTGGGTGGTTAGGGATTTTCTCCTCGCTAGGAATTTTCTCTCAAAGGCTTCGAGGTGGGTTGCTCTCAAACGACAAAAGCCGTGCACTAAAATCTGAGCAGCCAACCATTTATGGTTGTAGGGGGTGGGCTATTTATAGCCACTTGGCAACCCGACCTGATTTGTCCGAAATGACCCTGGGTCACTAAGGAACTAACACGTGTCTCAACGGTCAGATTTCAAACTCTCATGGCAACTTTACTTGGGCTACAAGCAAAGCTGACTTGTCCGGCTCTGCACAAGATTCGCTCTCATTGTCTTCACTCGAAGACATAGGTTTTTGATTTAGGCATCACTTCAGTCATTCTGACTGGTTCTCCTGGACCCCACTTAACAGTACGGTGGTTCCTATGACTCAACACAAAAGAAAAGGAACTGCGAAAGATCTAAGTCTTCGAGCTCCATAGGCTTCATAACGTGTCTTCTTTTCTCATAGTCTTCAATGTGAACATCTTCATATATCACCTTTGGCTTCAATGTCTTCATACATTTTTAGGGGTCATCTATGGTAGTAAAACCGAATCAATGAGGGAATTCTACCTGTGTTATCCTGCAATTCTCACAAACACATTAGTCCCTCAACTAGGTTTGTCGTCAATACTCCAAAACCAACTAGGGGTGGCACTAGATGCACTTACAATCTCCCCCTTTTTGGTGATTGATGACAAACTAGTTGAATTTTTCAACGGGGAATATAGTCTGTGAAATTGTAAAGGATGAGGAATTGTCTTCATAAGTTGCAAGGGCTCCCCCTGAAGATGTGCATATAAGTTGATTTGCTTTTGGAATGCAAATGCACATGGCAGGTTGTACGTTAGGAGATCCACTTCAGCTTGTGATGACAATCCACTATGCATGTGAAAGTATATGAAGATAATGACATGCATAATGGAAAATGGACGTCTGCAAAATGAGATAAGTGCGGAATTTATCGTCCCACATGCAGAATTTATCTTCGCAAAACAGGGTGGCAAACAAGTAGCAGACGACCATCGAGTTTTAGTGTTACAACTCAAAGAACCAAATGAAGCAAAAACGAGAGTTGTAAGCACGAAGCAAAATATAGAAAAACATAAAGCACCCGCCCATATGGACCCGCTTGAAGACTATCAACTCATATGCTTCTCCCCCTTTTGTCAGCGAGGACCAAAAAGGTTTGAAGACATAGAGTGTCTACTCGTTCCCAGGAGCAGCAGGGTCGTTGGAGGTGTTTGGCGGTGCAGAAGAGCTTGGAGGTGCTGAAGCAGGTGGCGGTGATGTAGCATCGTCTTCTTCATCGATGATTCTGGCAGTGACTGTGGCAGCAGATGAAGAAAACTCAAAGTCTTCAAGTGATGGTGTGTTGCGCATCACAGCCCTTCTAGGAGGTGTGGTGTCAAACTTGAAGCGCTCAGTGAAGCCATCCTCTTCAAGTTCAGCTTCAGTACATATCATTGAGAGCCCTTTCCATGTACGACGACAGGTTTCATGAGTGACGAAGGCATTCTTGGTGGCAAGATTTCGAAGACGATTAACATCCACCAAGAGGCTTTTCATCTATCGCTTTAGCCAGTCGTGATGCCTATCTTGTTTTTAATGAAGGGCCACAAGAAGCTCTCGGTCAGTGAGAACACGAGTGCGCTTCTTGGGTCTTGAAGCAGTTGCACTATCAGTGGCTTCAGTTGAAGCAGGGTGTGGCGCACGTGTAGTGTCAGCCAAAGGATACACCCTGGAGATGGCTTCAACACCTTCATCATTCTGAGTGAAGCTCTGGTGTTCTGCATTCTGAAGACTCAACGGTTGCTTGGCAGGCTCTGGATATATAGCTTCAACAGAGGTATCCACATCTGGCAAGAAGATCCGATGATTTCGGGCTGAGGGCTGATACGAGATCGCAGAGTGCAGTTTGATCAGCCTCATCACCCAAGGAGCATAGAACTTCAAACCAAATAAATCTGAGCCTGACGCTGCAAGTTGGCGTATGAAGAAATCCTGTGCGTTGAAGCATTTGCCATGAAGGATATAGAATATGAGATCATTGCACCCTCAATCTTGGCATGTGGAGAGTGTCCCTTAATGGGCCAGAGAGTCCGCCGGATGATGTGATATATGGTGCTGGGCAGGTACTCAAGGTCTTCAACGAAGAACTCAGTTGGATAGGGTGCATCATGGGGCAATGGCTTCATCATTGAGAGCATCTGACTCATATTGGGTTCAAGCCTCTGGAATATGCTCTCAATAGCTTCATCATGTAGTTGACAGCCTTCCTCGAAGAATTCGTCAGGAGTGGGCAGGCCGGTGAGCTCAATGATATCAAATGCATTGGCTTCATGATGGACATTGCCGGTCATCCACTCCAGGACCCAAGTCTTCGGATCTCTGTTGTATCCTTTAATGTGGAGGGTGGCATAGAACTGAAGCAGAAGCTCTTCCTTCCAGTGCTCTTCGTCAGTGACAAACTGCAGCAGACCCACTTGCTTAAAGCAATCCAAAGCTTCCTCTAGACAGGGCAGACCAGCAATGGCTTCAACATCAAGGCGCTTGTGCGGGAAGATGCGACCTTGGTTGTATAGGATGCATGAATAGTAGCTGCGCTGAGGATAGCTCTAGAACCTATCTGATGAAATCCGTTCCCTTGAATAGGGGTTCTTGGAGCTGTTGAAAAACGTATTGTCTGCCTTGAAGCTATTGATGTCAAAGGAGCCAGGTGCTGATGCAGGACCTGGGAACCCTGGCAGCCTTGGGACTGGCTTCTGTACATGAGGCCTGTGCTCAACGTGGTAATCAAATTGAGGACCTGCAGCAGACTCAGGGACAGAAGTGTCTGGCTCAGTAGCTTCGTTGTCTGCTGAAGCTTTTGGTGGGGAGGGCTCCACATTGGCTTCAGTATTGGTTGTCGCAGCCTCAAAATTTTCAGCCTCCGTTTGACTAGCTGGAGGGTCAGTCACAAGCACGTTCTCCTTGAGAACTGCTTCTTGGTGTAGCAGGGGAGTGGGATCTTGTGGTGCTTCTTCATTTTCTTCGGCTGATGCAGCCGGAATGTCTTCAGCATGGACTTGAGGCCTTGGACCTTTGCGAAGCCTGCGGAACGCAGACGACGCTTGTGGGGTTGGAGTGGGCTGGGCCTCAAAGTCTTCTTCCTCTTGAGGGCGATCCGCCCATGACGCATCTTGTGCAATTGGCGTCAGAGGACGACCAATGCTGATGAGCTTGCTTTGTTCATACCGAGGAAGGGCTGCATCATCTTGTACATTGTCCTGATGACCAATGTCTTCAGCAGCAATGGTGTCGGCTGCTGGTATGTTTTCGGCTTCAGGAGCCTCTGTGGAAGCAGGCTCATGAACCGTCAGTTGACGTTCTGCGTTCGGGTGCACCATAGCAATAGGTTCAACTATCAAGGGCTCTGTGGGAGCAGCCCGAGATTTCTTGATCTTTCTCTTCTTCTTGCTGGGGGCAGTAGGAGAGGCTTCAGAGCTCTTCCTCTTTCTGGCTTCAGCCTCAGCAGTTCTTGTCTTCTTGAGCTCTGAAGCTGTTGACCGGCTCTTTGGCTTCGAGCCAGTCGTTGCAGTGGGGAAGACAATTGGAACTGCTTCTTGCCTTGGCGCCTCTGGTTCAGCTGGAACAGTCTTCTTCTTTTTCTTTGCGGCCATCTTGGGGTCGATGCCAAGACGCCCAAGTGCCTTGCGCTTCTCCGCCTCATTGTAGGCCTGCACACATTTTTCCGCCAGAGATTTCATCCGCTCACGTGAGCCCTGAGCTTCTGCACGCTTCTTCAGAAAATTTTCCTTGAGCCCATGCAACATGGTTTTGAAGCTCTTCACTTCTTGCACGCTGAGCTTGGCTATATGCTTCTTGAACTGAGCCTTTTCATGATCAATTTTCTGCTTCAGTTCAACTATGCGCTGGGCAATAGCAAGTTCTGAAGCAATAGCGCCTTGGAAGGCGACGCTGAGGCCAACGGGCAGCTGCAGATCTTCGAAGCTGATGTCTGGTGAGGCAAACCATTCGTCGATGAAATTGTGGATGATGGCGACATCAAAGAGAGGCAAATTGTTGACGATTTCAGCTTCTTCTTTGCTCTTGATGAGCTGCTCTAGAGCGTCATCTCCAAGATCTTCATCACTTGACAGATCTATGGCTTCGCTGCGCAGGATGGCAGCAGCTGTGAGCTCTTTGCCGGTGTGTGGCTGAGGCACTTTGGCCTTTTGGGGCTTGGTGACGCGGGATACGTCTTCAGACTGCACACTGTCTTCAGGAGGTGCAGTTGCCAATGGCTTCACCCTTGAGATTTTTGAGGAAGGGGCCGGCTTTGAAGCTTTTGGCTTCTTTGATTGCTTTGGCTTCGGTACAGCAGGAGCGTCATCAGACTCAGAGTCAGCTGGAGGGTCATTCACGGCAGTCCCTTGGACTAGGATGTGGGTGATGAGGCCTTCAAGGTTGGCAAACGGACCGATGATATTGGGTTCGGCGTAACGTGTGCCATCTGCCCTTGGTGCGGAGGGACTAGGGTTGAAGTCTAACCCAAATTTCTTCTTGTTCTGCTTCGCTGATTGTTGGGCAAACTGGAAGTTGCGCTTGAACAGATTGTCGTCACGACACCAGAGGAGTGACGACGGATGCGCATCATCAGGCTGTGGTCCTCGGACCATGCATGGGTAGAAGCCTTGAGCAATGGCTTCATCTCTGGTCCTGGGTATGAGATTCTTGTAAATGATGTCCCCCCATGGTTTCTTGATGGCACATTTCTCAGCATGCTCCTGAGTGACGAAGCGGTATTTGAACCACTGTTCTGCCCAATAGCGTCGAATCCATTGGATTCGGGTCTTGCGCTGCCCATAACTCTCTTCTGGATCTGTTTTATACATTTCTGCCAGGTCTTCAGGCAGATCTTTTGAAGTTCCTTCACGTCTTTGTCTGCCCCCCTTCCTTGCTGCTGCTTCTGAAGCCATGAACTTTAACTTGAAAGGCTTCAAAACTTTCAAAGGCTTCAAAGGCTTTCTTTTGCTGGACCAACAGGAACTGGCTTCAGGAGAGTTTATGTGATGCTGTAGGAATTCTACAAATGAATGCAGACTATGAGAACCGAAGGATTCTCCCACGGACATGTACCTGTGACAGCATTAAGGTGCGAGGGAAGGGGAAGAGGTCATATGCATTCTCAGAAGGTTTTGAAGATTAATCAGTTTAGAAGACATTGACCTCATCGTGCGAAGACATTCACTCATAGATAAGAAGTTGGTTCCAGATTTGTACGAACCCACAGATCAGTACAAGTGAGGAATCTAACTACTTTATGAAGCACAAGTGAATATACTAGCCATGTTATGAGATGCAGATTGAGAGATCTATCTTATGTGAAGAGAAACTTCTTATGGTAGTAAGTGACAGAACCATGAGATCAAAAGAGGCTGTAAAAAGAAGTTTTATTTACCACACTTGGAACTGCTAGACGGAAGTGAGAGATGATGCCGAGAAGTTCAGTCTTCCGTGCCCTAACTTGGCGACGGGAGACACCTACGGCGATGGCGGAGAGGACGATGTCCGCAGTCGGCGTGAGGACGGCGTCGGAGAAGTTGCGGCAGCGAAGCGCTTCGTCGCCGGCGTTGTCGAGTGCTAGCGGTGGCGCTAGGGTTCGTGCGAGGGTGGAAGAAGGAGATAATGACCGCAGTAAGTGTGAATTTATAGGCTCAGGGGCGGCACTGTGCTATTACATAGGTGCCCCTGGCGATTCACATCTGAGGAACGCGTGGCCAGTTTGCGGAAGTTTTGGGTTTGTTCCACGTCCCACGCACGCCTGGATTGTCGGGCGGTCGTTCCTGCTTCTCCGGATTTTATGTGGAGGAATGAGCATTGAAAACGGACTTTATGGTTGTCTCTTTATCTTCTGCTGACAAGGACGCAGTGAAGACTTTCGACAGTTTCAATAGAATGCATATGACTTGGAGAGATAGAATTTGAGATAGAAAGCATAGAGAGATTAGGGTCCGATCACATTCACTTAGTTCAAAAAATTCAACCAAGAAGACATAGCTATAAGTGAATGTTGTAGAGGACAGAACACTAGTATGTATATATCTATATAATCAACGCAGTGAAGATAATCATGAAGACATGTTGAGTTCGAAGCCAAACCAAATGTGAAGATATTGCAAGGTAACGCCATGAGTGAAACACTTCAAAATAGAATGTTTGGTGGTGGCGTTACCCACCGTATAGGAAGTATTAGACCCAGACACGGCGCACAATTATCGTGGCGCTCCGAAGTCAAATTCCACATTAATGTATTCACACTTAGAATGTATGTCTTCATTGATTGAAGATATACTTTACTTTGTGTGTTGCACATCTAAGTCATCAATATGCATAAGTGTTAGGATGTGTGCCTGATCACAGGACATTTGAGGATTCCAAGATATTTAGCTCACACCATAACTTGCAAAATCTCTTCTCATCCAAGGGCTTGGTGAAGATATCTGCCAATTGCTCTTCAGTGTTGACGTGTATGATATCAATGTCTTCCTTCACAACATGATCTCTAAGAAAGTGATGACGAATTTCAATGTGCTTTGTCTTCGAGTGCTGAACTGGGTTGTTGGCAATCTTGATGGCGCTTTCGTTGTCGCAGTAAAGTGGCACTTGCTTCAGATGAATGCCATAGTCCTTGAGTGTTTGCTTCATCCACAGAAGCTGAGCGTAGCAAGATCCAGCAGCAATGTATTCAGATTCAGCAGTGGAGAGAGATACACAGTTCTGCTTCTTTGAAGACCAACATACAAGTGATCGTCCCAGAAAGTGACATGTGCCTGATGTAGACTTGCGATCAACTTTGTCACCAGCATAATCAGCATCCGAAAATCCAACCAAATCAAACTCTGAGCCCTTTGGATACCATAATTCTAGAGTTGGGGTGTGAGCCAAATATCGAAGAATTCGCTTCACGGCTAAGTGATGCGACTCCTTTGGTGACGCTTGAAATCGAGCACACATGCAAACACTAAGCATAATATCTGGCCTAGATGCACATAAATAAAGCAAAGAACCAATCATGGAGCGGTATACCTTTTGATCGAACTCTTTACCATTGTCGTCAGGACCTAGATGATGTTTGGCTGGCATTGGTGTTGTGAAGCCTTTGCAGTCTTGCATACCGAACTTCTTCAGGCAATCTTTGAGATACTTCTCTTGAGATATGAAGATGCCATTGCGTTGTTGTCGTATTTGAAGACCAAGGAAGAACTTCAGCTCCCCCATCATGGACATCTGATATTGCTCTTGCATCATATATCCAAACTCTTCACTGTACTTCTGATTGGTGCAGCCGAAGATAATGTCATCCACATATATTTGGCACACAAACAGTTCACCATCATATGTCTTCGTGAAAAGAGTGGGATCCAGGGAACCAGGTATGAAGCCTTTGCTCTTCAGGAAGTATTTGAGTGTGTCATACCAGGCCCTAGGGGCTTGTTTGAGGCCATACAGTGCCTTGTTGAGCTTGTATACCATGTCAGGATGTTTTGGATTTTCAAAGCCAGGCGGTTGTGCAACATACACTTCTTCTTCAATCTTTCCATTGAGAAAGGCACTTTTCACATCCATTTGATATAGAAGTATGTTATGATGATTTGCATAGGCCAGCAGTATGCGTATGGCTTCAAGCCTAGCCACAGGAGCAAATGTTTCATCGAAGTCAATGCCCTCCACTTGAGTATATCCTTGAGCAACGAGACGAGCTTTGTTTCTGACAACTTGACCATGCTCATCTTGTTTGTTGCGGTATATCCATTTGGTGCCTATTATGTTGTGCTTCCGTGGATCAGGACGCTTAACCAGTTCCCATACATTATTCAGCTCAAACTGTTGAAGCTCTTCTTGCATAGCTTGAATCCATTCAGGTTCCATGAAGGCTTCTTCAACTTTCTTGGGTTCTGATATTGAGACGAATGCAAAGTGCCCACAGAAATTTGCTAGCTGAGTTGCCCTTGAACGAGTGAGTGGACCTGGTGCATTGATGCTGTCAATTATTCTGTCAATCTGCACTTCATTGGCAACACGAGGATGTATGGGGCGAAGACTTTGCTCTTGCTGATCTGTGTTGTTGTTGGGAGGAATGTCTTCAGGCTGAGCATTGTCTTCATGTTGATCAGGTGCTGAGATGATAAGTTCTTCTTCAGGATGAGCTTCAGAAGGTATAATCTCTCCAGTTCCCATAAGCTTGATTGATTCACTAGTTGGAACTTCATCTAGCACATTTGGCAGTTTCTCTCTTTGTGAACCATTTGTCTCATCGAACCGCACATCCACTATTTCAACAACTTTGTAATGAAAGAGGTTGAAGACTCTGTAGGAGTGCGAATCCTTTCCATATCCAAGCATAAAGCCCTCATGTGCTTTTGGTGCAAACTTTGAGGTGTGGTGTGGGTCCTTGATCCAGCACCTTGAGCCAAATACTCTGAAGTAACTGACATTTGGCTTCTTGCCAGTTAGGAGTTCATAAGATGTCTTGTTCAGAAGCTTGTGAAGATAAACACGATTGATTGTATGACATGCAGTATCAATGGCTTCAGTCCAGAATTTTCTTGGAGTCTTGTATTCATCTAGCATCGTTCTGGCCATTTCAATGAGTGTTCTGTTCTTGCGTTCGATGACGCCATTCTGCTGTGGCGTGTACGGAGCTGAGAATTCATGTGTGATGCCCAAGGTATCAAGATACGTGTCAAGGCCAGTGTTCTTGAATTCAATGCCATTGTCACTTCTGATGTGTTTTATCTTGGCGCCAAAATTGTTCATAGCTCGATTGGCGAAGCGTCTGAAGACATCCTGCACTTCAGTCTTGTAAAGGATTATGTGCACCCAAGTATATCTAGAGTAATCATCAACAATGAAGAAGCCATAGAGGCAAGCAGTAGTAGTAAAAGTTGAGTAGTGAGTGGGACCGAAAAGATCCATGTGGAGCAGTTCGAAGGGTTGTGAAGTAGTCATGATTGTCTTCGAAGGGTGTTTTGCCCTTGTCATCTTCCATGCTTCACAGGCACCGCATAAGTGATCTTTCTTGAACTTGACGCCCTCGATGCCTATGACATGCTTCTTCTTCGCAACGGTGTGGAGGTTCCTCATGCCAGCATGCCCAAGCCTTCGATGCCAAAGCCAGCATTCTGAAGCTTTTGCAAGAAGACATACTGCAAGTTGTGGCCCTGCTGAGAAATCTACCACATACAAATCATCTTTCCGATACCGTTCAAACACTAGAGACTTGTCAGATTCCATTAGTACTAGGCAACGATATTTTCCAAACATTACGATCATGTTCAAATCGCAAAGCATTGAGACAGACATTAAGTTGAAGCCAAGGGATTCAACAAGCATGACTTTATCCATGTGTTGATCCTTTGAGATTGCAACTCTACCTAGACCCAATACCTTACTTTTACCAGTGTCAGCAAATGTGATGTGGCTCTTGTCGGATAGACGTAAGGTTGAGTCCATAAGAAGGCTTCTTTTGCCAGTCATGTGATTTGTACACCCACTGTCAATAATCCATTCTGAAGACTTTGAAGTCGCTGGTGTCGTACCCTACAGTGCAGTTAGGGGGATAGGCTTCACGAAGAGAATTGTGAAGCAAAAACATTTGACGAACCAGTGGGTTATGAAAACTTAGATCCAGATTAGGACTAATAGGGAGAGTACCATGCAATTCAGGAACGAAGTACATAATGATGCCATTCGGGCATTTTATCTTGCGCCCTACAAGACTTTTAAGGTCCCCAACAATAGCGTCAGAAGATTTTGTTTTTCTGCTGGAGACCTTTCCCTGCAAAAGAGAGTTAAGCTTTCTTAACCACCCACATCTTCAAGGGTGGCTTAGAAGCAATAAGTCTAAGTGCAGCATCTGAGAATTTTGGCTTTGAAGCCTTAGCAAACAGTCTTGCAGGTGGACAATAATACTCATAGGAATAAGCAGAATAATTTTTGGTCATATGAATATGACGGTTCGATGAACCGCTCTCATATTCATATGCCTGAGTATGGTTTCCCTGCAAAACATTTGCGTTAGTGTGACTCAGGTGAGTCCTCTGTTTGTATGAAGCCTTTGGACCGTATGAAGCCTTTGGTCTGAGGTTTGTCTTCTTCAAGTGAGGTGTCATGAAGACATTCACAGGAAGATTTTCCAGACCCTTTTTCGGAACCCAGATCTTCTTCATAGGCGGTCCATTCCTGCAGTTAGTACCAATGTACCTGGCAAACACTTCACCATTCTGATTCTTAAACAGTTTATAGTTGGCATCAAAGGATTCATCAATGATAATGGGGTTAGCACAAGTGAAGCCAGATAAATTAGATGGATCTGCTGAAAGTTCCTTTGCAGCAACCCATGTGGTTTTGGGGTACTGCTCAGGTTTCCAGTAAGAGCCATCTGCATTTATTTTCCTTACGAACCCAACACCCTCTTTCCTAGTGTTTCGGTTCAGAATCTGCTTCTTGAGGACATCACATAATGTCTGATGTCCTTTAAGACTTTTGTACATCCCTGTTTCAAGCAATGTCTTCAACCTAGCATTCTCATCAGCATTAGCAGTGGTATCCTCAGCAGAGGGGTTAGTTACCACATCAACAGTTGAAGATATTGCAACAGCAGTAGCAGTGGAACATTTAGCAACAGAAGTAGCATTATCACGCTCAATGCATTTAAGACATGGTGGTTCAAATCCTTCCTGAGCGGAACTGATCTGTTCGGCGCGAAGTGACTCGTTTTCCTTTTGAAGATCTTCATGAGCCGCTCTCAATTTCTCAAGTTCTTGCTTCCTTTGAAGATAATCATAGGAAAGCTTTTCATGAGTTGTTGAGAGAGTATCAAGACGATCTTCAAGTTCCTGATACTTAACGTGAAGATTTTTTATGTCTTCAATTAAGGATTCAGATCGAGTCATTTCAGCACCCAACAGATCATCGCTTCTGTCTAACAGTTTTTGAATATGTTCCATAGCTTTCTGTTGTTCAGTTGCAATTTTAGCAAGTGTTTTGTAGCTGGGTTTCGAATCACAGTCAGAGTCATCGTCACTAGATGTTTGATAGCGAGTAGTGCGTGTGTTTACCTTGGCACCGCGTGCCATGAAGCAGTAGGTAGGAGTGGAGTCATTCTTGTCATTTGCGTCGGTGTCGGTGATGCAGTCATTATCTTCAGTGTTGAAGATGGACTTGGCGACGTATGCTGTAGCCAGACTCGCAATGCCAGAATCAGACTCCTCCTCAGACTCCACGTCTGCCTCCTCAGAAGCGGACTCCTCCTCTGAATCCATTTCCTTGCCAACAAACGCACGTGCCTTGCCAGATGAGCTCTTCTTGTGCGATGAAGACTTTGAGGAAGACTTGGAAGAAGACTTTGAGTATTTCTTCTTCTTCTTGTCGTCAGAATCATATTCCTTGCTCTTCTTCTTCCTTCTGTTCTCATTGTCCCACTGTGGACATTCAGAGATGAAGTGTCCAGTTTTCTTGCACTTGTGACATGTTTTCTTCTTGTAGTCATGAGCAGAAGCTTCATCATTCCTTGAGCTTGATCGTGAAGATTTTCTGAAGCCTTTCTTCTTGGTGAATTTTTGGAACTTCTTCACTAGCATTGCAAGTTCCCTTCCAATGTCTTCAGGATCATCAGAACTGCTGTTAGATTCTTCTTCAGATGAGGAAACAGCTTTTGCCTTCAAGGCACGAGTTCGCCCATAGTTTGGACCGTAGATATCTCTTTTCTCAGAAAGCTGAAACTCATGTGTGTTGAGCCTCTCAAGTATGTCAGACGGATCGAGTGTCTTGAAATCAGGACGTTCTTGTATCATCAGGGCTAGGATGTCAAACGAACTATCAAGTGATCTCAGCAGCGTCTTGACGATTTCATGTTTGGTGATCTCAGTGGCGCCGAGGGCTTGAAGCTCATTTGTGATGTCAGTGAGCCGGTCAAATGTGTGCTGGACATTCTCATTGTCATTTCGCTTGAAGCGGTTGAAGAGGTTGTGAAGAACACTGATTCTTTGATCTCTCTGGGTTGAGATGCCTTCATTGACCTTGGAGAGCCAGTCCCAGACCAGCTTGGATGTCTTCAAGGCACTCACACGGCCATACTGTCCTTTTGTCAGATGACCACAGATGATATTTTTGGCAGTAGAGTCCAGTTGAGTGAACTTCTTGACATCAGCAGCAGTGACACCTTCTCCAGCCTTGGGAACGCCGTTCTCGACGACATACCATAGGTCGACGTCAATGGCTTCAAGATGCATGCGCATCTTAATATTCTTCCAGTAGGGATATTCAGTTCCATCGAAGACGGGGCACGCAGCGGAGACTTTGATTATCCCTGCAGTCGACATAGCTAAAACTCCAGGTGGTTAAACTGAATCACACAGAACAAGGGAGCACCTTGCTCTGATACCAATTGAAAGTGCGTTATATCGACTAGAGGGGGGGTGAATAGGCGATTTTTATGAAAGTCTTCAAAATGTGGGAGTTATGAAGACAAACAGAGAAGATTATGCCTATTACTATGCAGCGGAAGTTAGATTACACTAGGCCAGCCATGGTCAAGTATTCAATGAAGTGAAAGCGCAATGACAAACAGCTCCAGTGTAATAAGGATTAGGTGGGAAGAAGTTATGAAGCCAAACAGATCATACATTCACGTTGTGAAGACAAAAGATAGAGCAAGCAAGCAATGGCTTCACAATGAGTAACAGTAAGAAAAAGGAAGTGAAGATGAAACCAGTGACTCGTTGAAGACAATGATGTGTTGGACCAGTTCCAGTTGCTATGACAACTGTACGTCTGGTTGGAGCGGCTAGGTATTTAAACCTTAGGACACACAGTCCCGGACACCTAGTCCTGAACACGCAGCTCAGGACACCAAGTCCTCACCGTATTCTCCTTGAGCTAAGGTCACATAGTCCTCGCCCAATCACTCTGGTAAGTCTTCAAGTCAGACTCCCAAACCTTCACAGACTTCGTTCACTAGCAATCCACAATGTCTCTTGGATGCTCTGAACGCGACGCCTAACCGTCTGGAGGATTCACAGTCCCCAAGTGTAATAAGTCTTCAGATCACACAGACAAGAAGACTTAAGTGATGCCCAATGTTCTCTGGCTCTGGGTGGTTAGGGCTTTTCTCCTCGCTAGGAATTTTCTCTCAAAGGCTTCGAGGTGGGTTGCTCTCAAACGATAAAAGCCGTGCACTGAAATCTGAGCAGCCAACCATTTATGGTTGTAGGGGGTGGGCTATTTATAGCCACTTGGCAACCCGACCTGATTTGTCCGAAATGACCCTGGGTCACTAAGGAACTAACACGTGTCTCAACGGTCAGATTTCAAACTCTCATGGCAACTTTACTTGGGCTACAAGCAAAGCTGACTTGTCCGGCTCTGCACAAGATTCGCTCTCATTGTCTTCACTCGAAGACATAGGTTTTTGATTTAGGCATCACTTCAGTCATTCTGACTGGTTCTCCTGGACCCCACTTAACAGTACGGTGGTTCCTATGACTCAACACAAAAGAAAAAGAACTACGAAAGATCTAAGTCTTCGAGCTCCATAGGCTTCATAACGTGTCTTCTTTTTTCATAGTCTTCAATGTGAACATCTTAATATATCACCTTTGGCTTCAATGTCTTCATACATTTTTAGGGGTCATCTCTGGTAGTAAAACCGAATCAATGAGGGACTTCTACCTGTGTTATCCTGCAATTCTCACAAACACATTAGTCCCTCAACTAGGTTTGTCGTCAATACTCCAAAACCAACTAGGGGTGGCACTAGATGCACTTACAACTTGAATCACGTTGACAAGATCGATGTCTCTCTCAAGGAGGGTTCAAATGCGGCTCTGTAGAGTTTGCACTTCGTCAGCTGATCCCCAGTCCAGCCCCTTGTTAAACCATGATGGAAGCTGTGGCAGAGGGCCGGAACGGAACGCAGGTATAGCTACCCACTTGGTGCTACGGGGTTCCGTGACATAAAACCACTCTCGCTGCCATTGGTTGGAGGTTTCGGTGAAAGAGCCTTTTGGCCAGAGAGTGTTGGTAAGCTTGCTCACTACATCACCACCGCACTCCGCCTGTTCCCCGTCGACCACCTTTGGCTTCACACTAAAAGTCTTGAGCCATAAGCCGAAGTGTGGGGGGATTCGGAGGAAGGCCTCGCATGTAATGATAAACACCGAGACGTGGAGGAAAGAGTTTGGAGATAGATCACGAAAATGTAGTCCGTAATAAAACATTAGCCCCCGGACGAAGGGGTGAAGAGCGAACCCTAGCCCTCAGTGGAAGTGGGAGATGAATACGACCCTCTCGCCAGATCGGGGGTCGGAATAACCTGTCCTTGAGCAGGAAGCCTATGGTGGATCTCCGCGGCCAAGTATCTGGCCGCCCGAAGCTTCGCAATATCCTCCTCTGTAACGGAGGAAGCCACCCATCGGCCTTGAGGGCTGGGTCCTGACATGATGGGGAGGCTTGAAGCAATGAAGTCGGACCTTGGGTGCTAGAACTCGAGGTTGGGAAGGCTGAGGAGAGGTTTGGCATAAAAAAGACGGCCCTTGGTTCCTTTATAAAGGCAGCGGGTATTGAACGCCTCCTCCTAAGGCTGAGAACATGCATATTCCTAAGGAATCTTTTCCGCAGGACGCTTGGGTTACCCACGCTCGTATTGATGACAATCCCGCGATAAGGGGAGATAATCTCTGCTTCGACAGGACGTGCCAACAAAAACCACGCCCCAAAACGTGGAACGGCGGGACGGGAAATGGTTCAAAATAATAACCGGGCAAGCGTGATGTCAACATTACTAAAGTGGTCAGCAGATTGGATTCATGAAATGTTATACTCTTACGGCTGTGTGTTGCAGATCCGGACACGTTTGTTTCGTCTGAAGACTATCTTGGAGTTCGGAAGGAGGAACCCGCCTTGCAATGCCGAAGACAGATCTATGTGTCGGATACCTTGTTATTGAAGCCAGGTTCAGGGGCTACTGAGGGAGTCCTGGACTAAGTGGTCCTCGGGCGTCCGGCCTGTTAGCCATGGGCCGGACTGATGGGCTGTGAAGATACGAAGACCGAAGACTGCACCCGTGTCTGGATGGGACTCTCCTTGGCGTGGAAGGCAAGCTTGGCGATCAAATATGTAGATTCCTTTCTTTGTAACCGACCCTGTGTAACCCTAGATCCTCTCGGTGTCTATATAAACCGGAGGACTTAGTCTTGAGAGAGAGATATATTCATTACCATAACCATACAAGCTAGACCTCTAGGGTTTAGCCATTACGATCTCGTGGTAGATCAACTCTTGTAATACTCATATTCATCAAGATCAATCAAGCAGGGCGTATGGTATTACCTCCATAGAGAGGGCCCGAACCTGGGTAAAAACATTGTGTCCCCTGTCTTCTGTTACCATCAACCTTAGACACACAGTTCGGGGTCCCCTACCCGAGATCCGCCGGTTTTGACACCGACAGCGGCTGCTCCTCCTCATCGCTGGAGGAGATGACGATCTCCTCCTTCTCGAGGGATTTGGCCGCTGTGGAGGTCGAGGGCCTCGGAGAGCAATGGCGGGGTGCCAAGATTCGGAGCCACTGTCGCTTGCCTGCCGGGAGAACCACGACTTCGGCGTGGTGTGGAGACGGTGGTCTGGATGGTGCCGGAGCGGAGACGGTCGAAAAGTGGTGCGGTGCGGTGTGGACGACGTCAGAGTTCTGCATAAATAGGTGTGAGCATGCGAAGGGACGGCAAGCCGGCTTCAACGTGGTGCATCTGCTAGAGTAGGCTTCTCGATCGCCATGTCGGCATTGAAGTGACATCGCCCGCTCGTCCAGTCACGTCGCTCTGACCTGCATCCATGCCATGAAGTCTCGTCCGCTCTGCAATGACACTTACCGGCATGAATGCCCGACAACCTCTTCGTGCTGAGAATGTTTTTCAGGGGAGAGGGTTTTTGGTAGGACCGGGGTGTTGGACACTTACGTGGCAATGGCCAGGACGCCTACAAAGCCGCCACTAGTTTGAGTCCGATTTACTGAGAAACCAACGTCCGGACCAATTCGCGGAGCGATGTGGTACAACGCGGGATGACAAACTACGTTTCGATCGCTCGGTCCGGACTCCGCGTTGAAGGTGCCCTAAGGAGTACGAGGTGTAGTAATACACATTATTTTTTTCTCTGAAAATCCATAAGATGCTACAAGGTGTCGTTACAGGCTACTCCAGATAGATAGATATGAGATAGGATTTGTGGCATGCAGTTGTCGGAGCACCGAGCACCTCATGTGTGCCTTTTCTTTTGGCTTCCGAATTTACAACTTTCACATCTTTTCAAACAAAATTTTGAATTAAGTTTTGTTTTCAGATTCATGCTGTTAGTTTTTTCTTTACGGGGACGTGTCGCTAGTTACGAGGGCTTTCAAATAAGGACCATGTTAAAAATATTTTAACCATTTTTAGAAACTTCGTTAAGTTCTAACCATTGAAAGCTAGACCAGCAAACGGCAAAATCGCAAGATCCAGAGACTAGGAACGTTGAAATCTAAACATAAGGACAAAAATCATAAGTTTAGAAACTGTGAACATCAAAATCGTAAGTTTTAGAAACTAAAACTACAACCTTGATGTGCACCCAGGCGAGATCCAACGACTTTACGGACCGCCAGACAATCGGACGGTCGGGCAGGTGCATGCTCCCGCATCTACGTGCCTCTGACCCTGAGAATTATTCGTAGAAGTCTTGCGTGCAAGTAGATGAGATGGGTGCAGATGCCTAATCGAGGCCAGCTGGTACTTCCTCTCTGAACAGGGACAGAGGAAGGCAGATGGTGCTCTCGTCAACAGGTGGCTGCGTCGTCGCCGTCGGATGTACAGTTCCATGTCATTCTCGTACCACATGGCCCGCGCGGCTGGACTCTCGATCAAAGTCCATGTCAACTGCATCGGCACGTATCCACCGTTCAACTCAACCCCGTCGCTGGCCTGCCTAAGAAACTTCTCCCAGCCGCTGTTCAAACTCCGTCGACGCCGGCCGGTCGACTATATCAAATGCACGAAGGTCCACTCCCTACACATGGTATGTTCCTTTGGTCAGTCTGGGTTTGTAGTTGTACAGCGAACGAAATACTACTCTTCGTCCAATCAAACGAACGGATGCACGATGCCTCTGCACGATGATCTGCCAACGATACTTGTTTTGTTTGCAGCAACAGCTCTGCACGTTACTCAATCATTGTGCGAGAAGTAGAGTAAATAAACGTTAGTTCTGCCGCCCTGGCCTTGGTCAACGCAGGGGCATATCGCATGAACATAGTTAGTTCCATATGTAGCGTGCCGCCAGCTGCCTGCACGCGGCACGCCGCGCCGTGCCGGCCGGCGCCCAGGCCACACCACGGCTAGCCTGGCACTATATTTCGAGACAACGAACCATATATATACAACCAAAAAACAAGGTATTTTCATCGGAGTATTCGACGGTTAAATGGACTTTAACTTGTCCACAAACAAAACGAAGCAAATATACAAAACACATTGTGTAGTCTGTGCTGTCCAACAAGAGTCCAACAAAACGGTTGCGATCCATCCAGCGCCCTCTCACGTACGCAACGTGCGCCGGCCGCGGCCGCCGGTCCTACCCTCGGCTAGCATGCAGCAGCTCGTCGGCGACTGATCGGCGACGCACATATCTAACCAACCAGCCAGCTACGGGCCGGCCGCGGGCAGCCGGAGGGCGCGGGAGTGCAGCTTCCTCAGGGTGTCCCCGAACCGGCCCAGGTCGAGGCTCACGTTCTGGCCGCCGAGGTACACGCGCGCGGTGAGGTCCCACCCGCGCTCGCGCGTCGCCGCCTCCGGGTCGCGCAGCACCACGTCGTCGGCCGGATACTTGCGCACCAGCGAGCTCTCGTTCGCCGCCGCGTCGTACTGCTCGTAGTGCATCTCCATCATGGCCGTCGCCTTCTCGTAGCACCCGCGAGCCACGTGCGGCACGCCCAGCGGCGCAATCTGCAGGAGCGCGGCGCGGCGCGGGCGGAGGAACAGCAGCTTGGTCAGGTCCGCGCCGTGCACGCCCACCAGCACGTCGCACGCGCTCACCGCCGCGTACTCCGACGACAGCGGCGCCCCGTTCGCCGTCTCCAGGATGGACACGTCGAACCCCACCGACTCCGCCAGCCGCGCCACCGCCGCCTCGTTCTCGATCACCCGCGTGCCCTTGCGCGAGTACAGCCCCAGCCTCGGCCGCCGCCTTGGTTGCTGCTGCTGCTGCTGCTGATTGGCCTCCGGCGGCGTGCTGTCGTCCTTGTACGCGCCGGCGAGGAAGTCGTGGAAGTTGACGAGGGTCCGGTTGTCCTTGGTCCGGGCCGGCTCGACGGCGAGGATGCCGTGGAAGCGCGTCCCGACGATCGCGCCGGGGAAGCAGTGCGTGCGCTTGTCGTGTAGGAGGTCGATCACGTGGTGGTCCGATAGGCCCGACACGAGCTCCCGGAACGTGCCGGCCCACCACGGGTTGTACGCGAGCACCGCGAGGACCACGCGGCGGCGGAGGTGCTGCACCGTGAGCCACGCCGGCAGGAACCCGTCGTTGAACGCGTGGAACAGGTTGCCCGTGTACCCGCCCGCCGTCATCACCAGCGCCGGCGCGTCGTGCCGCACGTCGCACCGGTGCCCGTCCTGGGCCTCGTCCGGCCGGGCCGCGCGGAGCCGCACCTCCTGGATGTTGGCCATCAGGTGCTTCTCCCACTTGCGCGTGTAGGGCTGCACCCGCTCCTCCTTCTCCCCCACGGTGGCGTTGGCGCTGGCGGTGCCGTTGGGCGGCGGGAAGAGCAGGAACGAGAGCGACGCGGCGTCCGTGCGCACGTCGCCGGCCATGAAGCACACGTCGGTGTTGAAGTCGGAGCGGTCGCAGCAGATGCCATGGCCGCCCATCGACGCGCACGGGGAGTTCACCTGGTTGTCGAGGACCAGCGCGTCGCCCTCATTGCCTCCTCGGCCACCGTCGACGCTCCGTCCTTGTACTGCCGCCGCTCTACCGGACGACGGCTGCCGCGGCCCCAAGAAGTCGACGGGCACGGTGGGCGACAGAAACCGCGGCGCGTAGACGAGCGCGCACGTGACGACGGTGAGGACGAAGAAGAAGTGGACGAACCCGGGCCACCTGCCAGCCACCTTCTTGCCACCGCCGCTCCCGTCCTCGACGTCCAAGGCGCCGCCGGCGCCGAGGCCCTTGGCCGCGTCGGGGAGCTTCGAGGCCATGCCGGCGTTCGGTTGGAGAAATGGAAACGGGATGGGTGCAGCTTCGCGCGGTCGCCCTTGTCGCGTGCCCGGTTTGATCAGGTCGCGCGGCTTATGTAGGCCGGCGAGAGTCGGGTCGCACACGCCGGCGCGGCGCATTGATGTGCGTGCGGGAATTCCTCCTGTCAGGTGACCCACCGTTTGTCCCGCCCGCCCGCTCGCCCGCGTCAGTTTCTTCCACAGAGAAGAAGTCCCCAGCCTCGGCCTGGATTCGGCACCTGCACCTATCTTCCATCTCGTCTTCAGAGACCAGTTTCCGCTGCGTCACACGCTCCACCCAGTCCCCTACACGTACACCACACATCTCGTTGTACTATATACCTTTTAGATATGTATTATTTTGCGAAAAATATCTTTTGGATATTCAGATAAACAATTCTACGTCTACTACCAGTGGGATACAATGGCATTAGTTCTCCCAAAAGATATTCTTTTTATAAAAGGCAATTAATTAAACTTGTGCATATCTAAAAAGGATATGGAGTAGTATAGAGCAAGATTGGAAGCTTGCTGACTATGGAGTATGGAGGGATAGCCGGCCGGGCGGCGGTTGAGTGTGAACGTATGCATACGATGGTCAAATCCATTTCCTATGTGCTCTCCATGCACATTTAGCATTTTTAGCAGTTTCTGCATTCGTATTGATTTTCCAGGCTGGGGTGGTAAGTGAGTGCCAAACTAAGCTGTCCAATTGGGGAGTTTTAGTATGACAGAACAGGCTATAACAAGCAGCCATTGACAACCAGCTGGTTTTGCGCCTTCTTCCTCGAATAGTATGTGATTGGAAATTGATTGAGGAAAAAATGGTGAAACAGGCAACATTAATTTGGTGCTCGGAGTTGGACTATCCCTCACACACACATTTCTGGGGCTTTTTTTTTTGGTTACTAGTGTATTTCCAGGGATTTATAATGATTATCCCTACCAAAAAGCAAAACGCCGCTTATTCCTAGAATCATTTTTGGTTTCTAGTGTATTGGGCTAGTTTATTCCCTTATTTTTTTTCTTAGTTTTCCCTATATCCTAGTGCATTTTCCCCCAATACCCAGTACACTAACCCTACCTAGTGGATTGGGGGTTGCGGTTTGACGGGGACTTGGGGGTTGTGATAAGGTAGGGATTTCCCCACCAATCCCCATAAAACCTCTAGTACTAAACAGGGCCTTAGTAGGGCGGCTTTCTTGGGCCTCGATGGACAATACGAATCGTGAAAAGAAAGAAAGAGAAAAGGAATATGAGGCGGTGGGAGAAGGGGTCGACTAAGACCCCTCCCCCTCCTCTCCGGCAAGGGTTAGGTATTTGAGAGTACTAGACCTGTGGGTTGTGGTAGGCTGGGACAACTAGGGCGAGTCGACGGGCTGTGCGAATGACTGTGGAGAGGGTTATGCCAACGCGGTGCGGAAGTAAAAGCATAATTGCCGAAGATGCGGTAGAATTAAGACGGGGCGTGACACAAACAATGATTTGCTAGGATGCAGCGGGCAATTGCAATGGAGTCGGTGGACACACAATCCATTCTAATTCTTAAAATTGTTTACTAGGTTCTGGCATGCATGGCCTTTGAAACATGACTTTGACTTTTGATGTATGTTAGTTTATGAAATCCAACAAAAAGCATATCATCGCGAGTACATCTGTGGCAAATTCATGAATAACAAATAATTTTAGGAATCTGATTCAATAACTTTTAATGGGGGTATTAGAATTCAAAATTTCAGAAAAATAAAGTTGCTAGTAAAAAAATATAGAAGTTTGACTCCATCCTTGTCTGAAATCACAACTTTCCGAAATCCAGAAGAGTAGCAGAAAATTACCAATGGTGCCCGTTTACAAAAAAAAAAAAAACCATTTCCACAGCACAAAAAAATGAATTATTTTGTAAACACACATACACATCTATAACATTTATGTGCAAAATTTCATAACATCTTACTTTCACGTATGATGTACAAAAAAGAAGACAAATATGTACTTTTAAATGGGCCCCTTTTTGTTGTTGGGCCGGACTTTTATGTACAGTTTAAAAATTACATTTTTTTCTAAACCCAAATTCCTTGGATCCGTAGTGGATACACAAGTTTCCAGATTTTTTTTTTGACTTTTTTACTTCTAAATATGGTTTTTAATTATTTTTTTGCTAAATGTCCTCCGTGGTGCTCCGACACCATAACTTCGCACTCGTAGAGTAGCATGCAATTCAGACAAATGGCATGCAAACGCAAGATAGCTCTGGAATAGGCTGGGTATATCAAAAATTATTTCGTTGGCGTGCAATGTGGACCGGTCCGGATTAGTGGTTTTCGAACACGTATTGTTTCAGGCAGCGACACCGTCAGGTCTCTGTCCAAGACCTGACGTGAAGCATATCATCACCGTTGGATGCTGTTGTAAAAGGTTGATGGAAGCGTTGAACCCTTTGCTTGAGCCGCGGTTTATATATATATGTTGTATGCCGTGGCTTACAAGTACCGATCGAGAGAAGATCGATCGGGATTGTTACAATAGGTTGGAAGAGATAAAACAGAAGAAGAGATAGAAAGAGATACAAAGTTAAACAGCTTTCCTATCTCTATACAATATCTTCTAACACTCCCCCTCAATCTAAACCTTAGGAACTTGCGCAAGGTTAAGATTGTACTTGAACTCATCCAACCTCCTCATAGTGAGAGGTTTTGTGAAGCCATCAGCAAGTTGATCCCCAGTAGGTATAAACCGAATATCAAGTAGCTTTCGAGCTACTCTTTTTCTGACAAAGTGAAAATCAATTTCAATATGTTTGGTGCGTGCATGGAAAACAGGATTAGCTGAAAGATAGGTTGCTCCAATATTATCACACCATAATCGAGCAGCTTGTGGAGCCTTGATTCCAAGTTCATAGAGCAATGTCTGTATCCACATTACTTCTGTTGTAGCATTTGCCAAAGCTTTATACTCAGCCTCTGTACTTGACCTTGAGACAGTAGCCTGTTTTCTTGCACTGCATGATACGAGATTAGTTCCCAAAAACACAGCAAAACCACCTGTAGACCTTCTATCATCGGCACACCCTGCCCAGTCTGTATCAGAATAAGCAGTAATAAGTAGAGATGGAGACTTGGTAATCTGAAGTCCAAGTCCTTCAGAAAACTTAAGATACCTTAAAATCCTCTTAACTGCAGTCCAGTGAGTTGTTCTAGGTGCATGTAAATACTGACATACCTTATTCACAGAGTAAGAAATATCAGGACGTGTAAGAGTCAGATATTGTAAAGCACCCACAACACTTCTATAATTTGTTGCATCCTCTGATCCAAGTGCTTCTTCACTCTCAACTGTAAGTTTTTCAGAAGTTGAAATTGGTGTACTCACAGGTTTGCAATTGTGCAGTCCTACTCTCTTGAGTATATCAGCAGTGTACTTCTCCTACGTAAGAAGAATACCATCTTTGACTCGGTTGACCTCTATGCCAAGAAAGTAGTGAAGATCACCCAAATCCTTGAGAGCAAATTCCAATTTTAGATCTTTAAGCAAACAAGTGGTGGCCTCTGAACTGGAGCAATTATATCATCAACATAAACAAGTACAAATATAGTGATCTTGTCTTTATGATAAAAGAACAATGAAGTATCAGCTTTAGATGGTGTAAATCCAAGTTGTTGCAACTGCATGCTCAACCTTGAGTACCAGGCTCTTGGGGCCTGTTTCAAACCATACAAAGCTTTATCCAACTTACAAACATAATGTGGTGTGCTTTGATTCTCATATCCAGGTGGCTGCCGCATGAACACTTCTTCCTCAAGAACACCATGAAGAAACGCGTTCTGAACATGTAGCTGCCGTAAACTCCATCCTCTGGAAACAGCAATAGACAATACAAGTCGAATAGTAGCTGCCTTAACAACAGGACTAAAAGCATATTCATAATCAATACCAAATCTCTGCTTAAAACCTTTGGCAACTAATCTAGCCTTGTATCTGTCTATACTTCCATCAGATTTTCTTTTTATCTTATATACCCATTTGCAGTCTATAACATTGCTACCTTGCCTTGAGGGTACTAAGTGCCAAGTTCTATTTTTCATGAGTGCATCATATTCTTTATCCATAGTCTCCTTCCAATCTTTATGTACTAGAGCATCATGCAAATTATTTGGTTCACCAACAGTACTAAGAAAAGCACGTTTGCCTCTGTCATACCTAATCGTACCATCAGTATACTCTTTATTTTTTACGATACCTGACTTTGACCTGGTGTGACAACGAGGAGCCACAAAACGAGCTGCTGATGTAGGGGCAGAATGATCCACAGAAGATCCCAGCACCGGATCCAAGGAAGATTCTGCACCGGCTGCTGTGCCTGACGCCTCGGCTGTCTCCCTGTCGCCAGCCGCACCCGTCACGTCATCCTGCGAACAAGTGGCGCTTGGTGATAGGCGCGCGCTCGCCTGCGCCGCGCGGTGATAAGCGCTCGCCCGCGCCTGGACTAGCGGGCTCCACCCGGTGGGGGCTATCGGCCATGCGTGCGTCGGCACCCACACCTGGGCTGGCGGCCTCGTCCAGCCGCGCATCGGGACAGGCGGGGTCCACCTGGTCGGCCACTCACGCACAAGTCGCATGTAGAGGAGAGCGATCCTCCTGGGATCATGCGCCACTAGGGACAGATGCGCTGGCGCGAGGATCGGCTTGGGATCCAGTGCCGCTGCCAGCAGGATCAACATGGGATCCCGTGCATGTCTCGTCCTGATCTGTACACATAAAATGACGGCCAAAATCTGCAGAATCACAATTTTCTTTGGAATTTTTCACAAGGTCAGCATTATTTAATTCACCCCCGTGATCTGGAAGAAGAGCTATTTCAGTACGGAGAAGGGCTCCTGCGTTTGGGTGAAGCTTGGCAAATGGAAAGAGATTTTCATCAAAAACAACATCTCGGGAAATATAGATACGTCCAGTAGCAACTTCTAGACACTTGTAGCCTTTGTGAAGATTACTATAGCCAAGAAAAACACATTGAGTGGAACGAAACTCAAGTTTATGACGATTGTAAGGACGAAGATTGGGGTAGCATGCACACCCAAAAGTTTTGAGAGAATTGTAATCTGGTTTTTGATTATAGAGACGTTCCAAAGGAGTAGAATTGGCTATGACTTTGCTAGGAAAACGATTAATAAGATATGTGGCAGTGATGAAAGCTTCATCCCAATATTTGAGAGGCATAGAAGCATGAGCAAGTAAAGACAGACCAACTTCAACAATATGACGATGTTTTCTCTCTGCAGAGCCATTCTGTTAATGAGCATGAGGACAAGATACATGGTGTGCAATACCAATACTACGAAAGAAAGAGTTGAGCTTCTCATACTCCCCTCCCCAGTCACTTTGGACTGTTAAAATTTTTCTGGCAAAGTGTCTTTCAACAAGTTTTTGAAACTCTTGGAATATGGAGAAAACTTCAGATTTATACTTGAGTAAATAAATCCAAGTAAACTTGCTATAATCATCAATGAAACTGACATAATATTTTTTTCGTCCAAAAGAATCATGGGCATGGCCCCATACATCATTGAAAATAAGATCTAAAGGAGCATGAGAAACACTACTTGACCTAGGATAGGGAAGTTGGTGACTCTTGGCACATTGACATGCTTCACAAACTGAATCACTAAGAGGACTAGGAGACAAAGAAAGATTGCCTTTATTGGTAACTTGCTTAACAATGACGGAAGAAGGATGTCCTAATCGTTGATGCCACCTTGCCAAGGAGGGCTTGATGACGGAGTAGACCTGACGACGCTTGCGACTAAGTGCTCCGGATGTGATGGGGTAGAGGCCTCTAATGCATCTACCGTGGCGTAGAAGTTCCCTCGTTGCCCGATCCTTTATAAAAAAGTAACGAGGGTGAGTTTCAAAGAAGACATTATTATCAGTGGCTAAACGAGACATAGAAGCAAGGTTTTTGTCTGCTTGAGGGACATGAAGAACATCTTTCAGAACTAGATCACGTTTAAGCAGAGGTGAATTAATAAAAGCTTGGCCAATGTGTTGGATATCCATACCTCCGCCGCTTGCGGTGTGAATCTGATCATTGTCGTGATATTTTTCACGGAGAGCGAGCTGCTCTAGCTTACTTGTAACATGATCCGTGGCGCCGGAATCAACATACCACACGCCATCTCCTCCTTGCTCATGCATGGCTGCAGCAACATGTTTAGCATCGGGAACGTAGTCCTCATCGAAGCGGTGCCAGCAGTCCATAACCTCGTGGCCAGCCTTCTTGCAGAGTTGGCAGCGAGGGCGACCACGAGAGGAAGAGGAGGGGCGGCGGCTAGAGTTGTTGTTGAAGCCACCATCCCCTGATCTGTTGCCAGAGGTGTTGTAGTTGCCGCCTCCAGCGTTGTTGTAGTTGTTGGTGTAGCCGCTATCCTGGGAGTTGCCGCGCCCGCGCCCACCGCCGCATTGCGCGTGGTGAGTGCGCCCACGGCAGCGGCCACGCGAGACGGCGTTGGCGGAGGATTGACGGAAGATGGCGCCATGAAGGAGGCTGAGGCGGGCATCGAAGCTCAGGAGCTGGCTATATAGCTCCTGGACAGTGATCGGCTCCACCCGAGCTGCAAGGGCCGAGACTACTGGATTGTAGTCCATG